>NC_044357.1:23816844-24054344 GCF_007364275.1 Archocentrus centrarchus
ATAGTGCATGAAATTGTACAGCGTCTTTGAGTGTCTAGAAAAGCGCTATATAAGACTAATGCATTATTATTTATTATTAAATATTTACCATGATAACGAGTAAATATGACCAAAAACACAGCTTAAATGGTAGTGAACCTCTCCTGTGCAGCATCATAATGGGATCATGTGTTTCCCAGTTTAGCTGATGTTTAGGTCAACCGCCATTTTTAGCAGTACAGTATTCTCCTATAGGTTTCTATTCAGCCTGTAGCCTGTTTCTGTATGCCATGATACAGAAAATCATTTGTACCCACAGCCACCAGGCTGATGAGCTGTGAGACATATGAATTTCCCTCTGGGATCAATAAAGTTATTCTTATGTTTAAAGTCTCAGGTTAAGGTGACTTACCCCTGCCGGTGTCGTCATTCTGCTGCTGCTGGTGATAATCGGCTTTTCTTCCTCCATCAGTGAATCAGCTGTGAAGCACACAAAGATAATAAGTTAGAGAAGATGATCCAACTTCTGCCAGAAGAACAACACTGATGTTAAGACTCGAATACGTGAATGAATACCCACATATTTACTTTTTTAAACACTAACTTGAAAAAATAAATACTTAAGTAGCAAAAAAAACAGATAATTTAGTCAAATACGTAAAATTCACAGCTGTTGCATCTTAAGTTTGTGTAGTTTTCAAACATGAACTACATTTAGCATCAAGAGAACTACAAAAAAACTGAATGACCTTCAACTGGAATTAACTGCTGACCATCAGTTACAAATGAAGCAGCTGAAGAAAGCTTCTTTTTTCTTACCGTCTCTACGTGAATGAAGTTTGATGAAATCCTGGCGAACTGTCTTCATGAAGTTCACAGAGCTTTGAGAAATGCACTGATGGCTTCCATGGTAAACCAAGGGGGAATCCACTTCCAAAGGTTCCAAAAGTGTTTTTGATTGAATTTTAAATTAATGTTATGATTCAAACTTTTTTTATTCAACATCTTAAAGAAAAACAAGCAGATAGCAACACTGAAACACATTATTCTTCAAAATCAATCACATTTAGCAAAACCACCTGGAACGGCCCGTTCCCCCTCCTCTGGATGATGTTTCACACAAACACAGCGAACAGAGCTGGATAGCCCGTGGCCAAACTAGGAAAAGCTCTAGCACTGATTAGCTTCGAGCCCACTGGATCTGTGAACATCATATTTAATATTGTATTATAATTTATTATCTTGGTGCGTCCTCTGCTCTGCTGTCTGTGAGGACAGCTGTGTTTCCTACAAAGACTGCAATAAAACCTGCAATTAATGCAGGTAATTAGTGCAGAATAGAAAGGCTTCTTAAAGAAAAACCAGAGAGAGACATAATTCTTGCTGGTTGGTAGGTGATCAAATACAAATATTTTACACAATAAAATGCAAATTAATTATTTAAAAATCATACAATGTGATTTCTGGATTTTTTTTTTTTTTTTTATTCTGTCTCACAGTCGAAGTGATGAAAAATCACAGACCTCTTCATTCTTTGTAGGTGGGAAAACCTGCAAAATTGGCAGCATATCAAATTTTCACCACTGTACATATACATTTGTTTTACAAACGATCATTTGTGAAACAGAGTAGAAGACTGAGGCACTACTTCTAGATTTTATTGACATTCCCTTTGGTGCTGAATTGACTTGCAAATGTACAAAGATATACGATTGTGGGATTTGTATAAAATATTTGGGTATGTCATATGATGGCAGTCACAGTGCTCTAAGCAATGTTCATGCAAAGTTTCATAAAGTTTGATCCACTCATCTAGGACGGCATAAAGAGCACACAAACTTACATACACACATACACAGAGTCAGCCCAAAGTGCAATTAGGCCCTAAGCAGAATGTGATTTGGAGCCATCAAATGACCTCGATAATCCCCAAAAGTTCTGAAATACCATTAAGTCCCTAAGTGGAGATATAAAAATTCAGAACTTCCTTGTAAAGGAGAGTTTAAATGTCAACAGGATTTTAATAGTAAAATAAAGGTAAAATAAAAACTCGCTAAATATCACAAATTTCAAAACTCACTATCAATATCGCTGTTTCTCATTCGCTGCTGTCACTCCCACAACTTTCACCTGTTGCACAGCAACCAAAAGTCATCCATCATCCATCATCCATCCATCCATCCTCTTCCACTTCTCCGAGGCCGGGTTGCGGGGGCAATAGCTTAAGCAGAGAAGCCCAGACTTCCCTCTCCCCAGCCACCTCCACCAGCTCATCCAGGGAGACCCCAAGGCATTCCCAGGTCAGCCGAGAGATATAATCTCTCCAGCGTGTCCTGGGTCTGCCCCGGGGCCTCCTCCTGGTGGGACATGCCTGGAACACCTCAACCAAGAGGCGCCCAGGAAGCATCCTAATCAGATCCCCCAGCCACCTCAACTGGCTCCTCTCAATGTGGAGGAGCAGCGGCTCTACTCTGAGCCCCTCCCGAATGGCCACACTCCTCACCTTATCTCTAAGGGAGAGGTCAGCCACCCTTCAAAGGAAACTCATTTCTGCCGCTTGTATTCATGATCTTATTCTTTCGGTCACTACCCAAAGCTCGTGACCATAGGTGAGGGTAGGAATGTAGATTGACCAGTAAATCTTTCTTGCTCCAGCCTCTGACGGGGACGGTCGCATTCTATCTCTCTCCCTGCCCTCCCTATCTTTCTTTCCTGCTTGCTGCTTGCTGTGAGAGCGTCTCTTGCACACTGTTCGAATAAGAATAAGATTGAGAGCAATATGGATTTGGCAAACTGGGCCTTCAAGACCATGGATCGAATTTTTTCCACTATGAGATCTGGGAAAGGGGAGCCTGCGTGTCCGAGTGGAACAGACCCGGTTGGATACGTCATCGACTCTTGGAGCTCGTGGAGACCTGTGTGCTTCTCGGCCCTCGAGGTGGAAGACGTGGAAGACGCTTACATATTTGGCTATCTGGTAGCGGTATCTTTTCTGTTTGGGCTTGGAGGATACCTGATTTACCGTGAAATCAAGAAAACCTGGACGGCAGTTCGACATCTGCAGAGGCTGCCGACCCAGGTGGATGGGCTGACCAGAATGGTACAGACTCAGACTCAAAGCCTGATGAACCTGAGCCGTAGACTTGGGGAGTAGCAGGTGAGAGGGGTTCGATCTGGAGATAAGGTACGGTTCTGCTCAGTGAGGACGGTAACTAATGAATTTGGATTATTGGATTTATTGAATGGTTTCCCAGTGAGACTGAAGGCTGTTGAAAAAACAAGCAGCCTGTTCCAAAACAACACCTGCATTGTCAGAATTCGGCTCCCTAGCCGGCCTTGGCTGGCAATCATATCTCTCCAGAACTATGTGTGAAGGCCGCTATCCCCCTCAGCCCTCTCTGTGATTTGTGAAGCTGGATCTGGTGTACCAAGGCTGCTGATGAACTTCCATCACTATCAGCAAACTGTTTGCCTGGGAGCTGGCATCTGGGCTCCACAATGCCCCCACCCTCTCGTCTCCGTCTGCGTCCCCTCCTGACCCTGACCCTACCCACCATACTGCTATCCCGGCTTTATATGTGCAATATGCTTTTTGCTGAGGTGTTTTTTGGAACCTCGTAAGGTGTTCTTTATGAACACAGTATGAGATGATTTTTTTGAACCTAACTATCCCAATGTATCTCTTTCTGTCTCTCTGCTAAAGGTAGCGCCGTTGAGAAACGGTTGCATGACCTCAGACATCTGTCCCCCCCTGTCTGTGTTATGTTTTTGTTTTGGATGGATGTTCTGTTAACTGCAATTTCCCCATTGTGGGACTAATAAAGGCATTCTTGATTCTTGATTCTTGATTCTTGATCAACAGCTTCACTTTCACACTCAGCTCCCTCTTCACCACGAGAGACCAGTGCAGCATCCACATCACTGCAGAAGCGATCCGTCTGTCGATCTCCCGCTCCCTTCTCCCGTCACTCGCGAACAGGACCCCGAGATACTTTAACTCCTCCACCTGGGGCAGGAACTCATCCCTGAGCCGGAGAGGGCACTCCACCCTTTTCCGGTTGAGGACCCTGGCCTCAGATTAGAGGTGCTGATTCTCATGCCGGCCGCTTCACACTCGGCTGCGAACCGTTTCACTGCGAGCTGGAGGCCACCACCTGATGAAGCCAACAGGACTGCATCACCAACAAAGAGCAGAGATGACACTCTGAGGCCACCAAGGAAGAAGTCTTCTGCCACCTGGCTACGCCTAGAAATTCTGTCCATAAAAATTATGAACAGAATCGGTGACAAAGGCCAGCCCTGACGGAGTCCAACACCCACAGGAGACGAGTCCGCCTTATTGCAGTACGGCCCAAGCTCTCACTGCGTGTGAGTGAAGCTGAAACAGATGTTAGAGAAAGTGTTTAGCTGTTTGCCCAGTAAAGGGTGCAGAGAACGGTCAGGATCCATTATCTGCAGCCAATCCGCAAAGCCACGGTCATTTGGACTCTGCACCAGCTGATGGAGAAATCCAAACAGTGCGTTGAAAGGCCTTCTTTTTCCTCACACTTTGATAGCAGACTATTCTACATCTCATTAACTGTGCAGATGCATGTGGTAATATGTTAAGAATCATACACAGTGCTGGCTAAGACTTGCCTGAAAGTACTCCTTATTTTAAAAGCTCTCCTGCTACTAAATCAGTTCATGTCTTTTTAAATAAGATTTCTCAAGCAAACTTTCTACTCACTTTTTTCACTCTTACATTTTCTCTCACCATGTTCTTCTGACCTGTTCTTCTTCTTTCAGTTGCTCCCTTTAGGGCTCACCACAGCAGCTCATCTGCCTCCATCTCACCCTATCCCTCCTCGGTCATGCCACCCCTCTAAATTTCCTCCTTCACTGCATGAATCTTCTCTGTGGTCTTCCTATTTTCTTCCTGCCTAGCAGCTCCATATTCAACATCTTTTGTCCAGTATATCCACTGTCCCTCCTCTGCACATGTCCAAACCATCTCAGCCTTGATTCTCTAACTTTGTCTCTTATATACTCATATGTAATTCTGTTCATTCTGGACACACAGCTTAGTAACAAAATCTCAGTGCAGTCCTGTCCAGACACTCCATGAAAGAGCTGAACTGCAAAAGAAAAGAGCCCATTTTAAGTCATTATCAAACCCACAGGAAAATTAAGAGTAACAGGTGTAGATCTACTGAAAATAATAATAATAATTCTTTGGATGTTGGCTTCCTGTTTTTTCTTTTTTTTTAGCCTGTCATGTCTGGCAGATTTTGCAAACAGAATTGTGATCTGAATGCACTGTTGTGCCAGACATATTTACTCTTCCAAGATGAGCTCTGTAGATTCTCTATAAGCTCCTCTGGTTAATGTTTGTCCTTTTATTTCATTTGTTTATTCGTGTTATTTTTCCCCATACAAATACATGTGTCCTTGTAATGGCTGAGAGAGAAGAGAAAAAAGAGAGAGAAAGGGAAGAAAATAGAAAAAGGGGATAGAGAGAACAGAGCACAAGCAAATAAACCATAATGGTTCATCAACTGCTGCACTTGTAAAAGAAGAAAAAACAACATAAAAAACAAACAATACCTGGAAAAAGGAAAAAACCAAAGCAGAAACAAAGCATGGCCACACAAACCAACAATCCTGCT
Source organism: Archocentrus centrarchus (assembly GCF_007364275.1). Taxonomy (NCBI): domain Eukaryota; kingdom Metazoa; phylum Chordata; class Actinopteri; order Cichliformes; family Cichlidae; genus Archocentrus; species Archocentrus centrarchus. The sequence goes on from NC_044357.1 coordinate 23,822,472, forward strand.
ATGCCTGCCTGAGTAAGTGAGTCTGTGTCTATGTCACGAAATGTACTTACTAATGAGGGTGGAAAGCCGCAGCTCCACCCACCAGACGCCAGAGCCGGATAGAGAAAGATCCAGGAAACCTGGGCTGTGTGCAACCCATCAAGAGCATTGAAGTCCCACGGCCACACGTTCCAACGACAACCGCGTGCCCACCCCAGCAGACAGGAGAGGGAGGTCCCAGACGAAACCCCTCTAGCCAAGGGGTAAAAAACCCCAGAAAATCCGAGGCCCTGGGGCCCCTGCACAGGCCGACAGCAGGACCCCAGAGCCCCAGGTACCCAAGAGCCACCCGACACCCCACAGGGCCCCCCCTCACACACTGAAGAGACCAAAACCACCCCGAACCACAACCCCCAGGCGATTATCCTCCTGTAGACTGCCTTGGCTTTTTAGATTCCTCTTTTCAGGTCAGCTCGAGCAGCACTAAACACATAAAAGGGCCAAGACACCAAGACAAAACACACAGGAACGCAAACACAGGGAAGACCAGAACAAAGGGAAACCAGAACAACACACAAATAACTAATAACAGAACACCCAAACAACAACTAACTGAGGATCTAAACTGTAAGGAAAGAAAACACAACCACAAAATACAACAAGAACAGAACTTCACTAATACTATGTTTCCACCGCAGAGGTGCCGGTGCTCGTGCCACTGCTTTTGTGGGTTTCAATGAACCGTCAAAACTCTTAAGAACGAGCCCGCGTCTCCACCGCGTTTCTGTGAACTGCTCCTTTACGTATGAGTGTGGGCGGGTCCTCGTCTGGACACAGAAGCCGAAGCGCACAAACGTGGGAGAACACGCTCCCCTTTGTTGTACTGCAAACACGTTTTACGGTCCAAACCAAACTACTGCAGCATCTGTGTGCAGCACAGAGGGAAACACAGACAGTGGTTAGACGACAAGTACGTGTCCTTTTATCTGTGATATGAACTGATACAAAGCAGCAAGTTCAGCCTTAGAGCCCAACCTGATTCACAGCCATGAAAATTGCATCACTTTTCTGATGTAATACACACAGTGCTACAAACTGTATGTTGAGACAGCAGAGTCACGCCCGTCTGCCACTTTCGTCACGCGTTCTTGGTTCCAGACCGGCTAGTTTGCGGGGCCCGAGGTGAACCCGTTTTCGGCCGAGCACCGAGTGTGTTTGCGGTGGAAAAACCGCTGAACAGTTCAAATACTGGCACAGGCACCAGAACCCATCCAGTCTACACGTGTTTTGTGGACTTGGAGAAGGCATTCGACCATGTCCTTCGGGGTATCCTGTGGGAGGTGCTGTGGGAGTATGGGGTGTCTTGCCTGTTGTTGTGGACCATTCAGTCCCTGTACAACCGCAGCGAGGGCTTGGTCCATATTGCCCCCCAGAGTAAGTATTTTATTGCAGTTCTGTACATATACTGATCATGTTATCATATAGTCTTTTTTTTTTTAGCACCACTTAAGGACTTCTGGTCAGACGCAATCTGCATTTCATTACACTGTACTTGTGACATATGCAGTTACAATAAATCTAATCTAATCTAATCTAATCTAATCTAATCTAATCTAATCATAAGTCAGACTTGTTTCCTGTGGGTGTTCGACTTTGCCACAGTGGAGTTACAGGGATTATATTTTTTCTCACGCGTGACTTTTGACATAAATATAATTTCTTAGCCACTCAAATTCATACGCGGCTGATGAGTGAATACTTTTGGCAGTATAGTGTATTTTATTGAATTGTATCTCTCCATGTACTTCCTCTATTCCTGTTGCTATTTTGTATTGATTGCTGCCTGTTTGTCTCTGTTTTTTTATTTCAACTCACTGAATACTTATTACAATGGAAAAACTGCAATATAATGTTAAAGTATATTTTCTCCACAGTCAGCTGGTTCTCCAGAGATTTCTCCAGAGATTTCTCCAGATGGTTCTCCACACATTTCTTCAGATGGTTCTCCAGATTCCCTCTCATCTACAGACCAGAAGATTTTAACATACATTTCTCTGATTGGCTGCAGTCTTTCTCTTTTTGCCCTGGTCATCACCGTTTTGCTCTTTATCACTAATAGGTAATTTATTTGTTTTCTGCTGGATGACATTCTTCAAACCTTAATCCTCCCCTCCTCCTCATTTTTATTAGACTCCTCCTGTCTCACTCCCATCAACTCCTCAGCTCTCACCTTCCAATCTTGGCTGATTTTTTTTCTTCCTTGAATAATTGAATAATTGTCAGTTAATTATTCTTTTCTGTCTATTTCCATTCTTTTAATCTTCCTCCCTCATCCCATCATCTTACAGCAAATGTCTTCCTCCCTTCTTTATTTATGTTATCCATTCTTTCTTCCCTTAATGGATTTGACTTAATTCTATTCCAAACATGATCTGACCAAATAATCTCCATGCAAGTTGTCACTTACCATGGATCACATCTCCTCTGTCTGACAGAAAACTCAGAGAAGATGTTTCTATGAAGGTCCACATCAACCTTGTAATTGCCCTGATTCTCCTCAACCTGCACTTCCTGCTCAGTCAGATAGTGGCAGCAGGGTCCTCCACTGGACTTTGTCTTTATATGGCTCTTGTCCTTCACTACGCCCTGCTGGCCACTTTCAGCTGGATGGGCTTGGAGGGGTTCAACCTCTACCTTCTTGTTGTGAAAGTCTTCGACATCTATGTCAGCAGATACCTGCTCAAACTCAGTGTGGTGGGATGGGGTGAGTGGAACACTTCAAACAGGAAGTTGTATTTATCGGTCTGAAAACCTGTGACTGATTGATCAAGTTGCACGTTTCAGGTGTCCCTGCAGTCATTGTGTCAGTGGTGGCGATCATAAACAGAGGGTTTTATGGCCAGGTCTCTGACTCCGATGGAACTGCAATGTAAGGAACAAATTTGCATGCATGTAAAATCTTCATTTATATTTAATAACTGCTTTGCATGTGCATCAGGGTTTCTGTATATCTGCATGTTGAGAAGGAAAAATAATCTAATTTGTTTAAGTTGATAAACTGAGTGTCCTACATTTCTGTTTCATAATGCCTTTCTGACTTTTCAGTGTGAGACATTAAATCATAATCTGTTTGCTTTCATTGTAGATGCTATATCACCAATAAAACGGTGAAGCTAGTGACTACAGTGGGACTGTTCTTCATGGTGTTCTTCTTTAATGTGATCGTGTTTGTGGTGACAGTCAAACGTGTTTTCAGTGTTGGGCATCACAGCGAGGTGAATTTAATTTAAAGGATCTTTAAGTCAGTTCATATCAAAATCATCCATGTCAGCCTGTTTCACGAAAACCCCCAAACTAGCAATTAACTGGTCTTACCAGCAGTGACATGCAGTGAGGTTTGTGATGGATGAGGCACTGACTCGTCTAGAGTCGGATAGTCACATGTATGAATTCAAAATACACTACTCACAAAAAGTTAGGGATATTTGGCTTTTGGGTGAAATTTCAGGATGAGCCTAAAATGCATTCAAACCTTTACAGGTGAACTTATTGTGACCTTCTCTAAGCTTTCGAATGCACATGTCCAACTGTTAAATGTTTCAGAACTTTTTGCACAAGTTGCTGTTCTCTAACCAAAAGCCAAATATCCCTAACTTTTTGTGAGTAGTGTAGAAGCTTATGTTTCAATTTTAATTATGCTAATGATTAATTATGCTTTAATCAACTCCATACTGTTCAACAATGATGGCAAGAAAAACAAAATATTTATTGTAAATGTCAAACTATTTTTTTTTATTTATTTTTCAACACAGCACTGCAGCACTGCCCCTATGGGTGCAGCACGGTACTTTCTGCCTCACCCTGTGCATTTATGACCAATCACAAAGAATAAACATGTCAAACACATTCATTCAGTATATTAGACAGACTGTGGAACATCAGCATGTGTAGCACATGTGTAATCAAACATGTATATTGGCGATATAAAGAGAGACAGCAATGGGCATGCGCCAACCGCCTGCTTCATTTATTGTATGTGAGACAGCGCCACCAGAGGTGAGCCACAGCACTGCACTGGCTCGCCCGCATTTCTTCCATGTCTTTGAACAAGCGATGCGCAAATGCCGCGATTTTGACCATTAAACTGTTGAAATAATTCAAAAACAGTTTTGTAAAACAGTCAAGTGGTCAAATGTATTTTCTCTTATCATTGTTAGAATTTTACTTGTCATGATCCACTGCTTCACCTGCCTCCCCGACTGCACGTCACTTCTTACCAGCAACCAACCATTTAAAATGTCCATCTTCTTATAGGACAGAAATACTGTATAATTGGTTGTCTAATGTATTGTTAATGTTTGAATTACTTAACATTTTGTTTCCATATAATACACTCTACAAGTGAACAAGTGAGTCCAGAAAACAGAAGTTAAAAAAACTGAACAGTTTTTGTGGTCACTCTTAAACTTTCAAAGACTGTTAGTTTCAGTTTGTCTATAACCTACTGTATCATGTGTCGTTCTGTATTTGGCAAATCAATCTGGACAGATTGACAGTAAGAGAGTTGGGCAACATATTTGTTGCCTGCTGGGAGTCGGTGCTTTGCTTGGCATTACCTGGGGCCTGGTCTTCTTCTCATTTGGACACCTGACCACTCCTGGCTTCTACCTTTTCTCCATCCTGAACTCACTGCAAGGTCAGTACAATCTGCTATTATGTGAATCATGGCTAGAGGATTAGCCTGTCATTAAAATAAAGGTAAACATGAGGTCTCTCATATGATATAACCTGTTCTGATCATATGCACAAAAGTCCACTCTGTAAAGTGCACATACTATCTATGTGACAGACATTGATTTGGTGCAGTTTTGCTTATGATACTGTGATATATCCCAGATACTGATGGTCAAAGTTGGGTATAGGAAAAAAAAACTGTAGTAAAATAATGAGGGCTCAGAGATGCTGGAAACGATCATGAAAGTTTTTTTAGATACTTAAAGCGTTTTACCCACTCTTATGTAGTATAGCCTAATAACTCTGAAGACTTTCATTACATAAAGGTAAACTTTTGAGTTCCTTGATTAAATATACAAAAGTTATTCTAAGGGGTCGGGGTGTGAATTTTCTTTTCACATTTTGTTGAATAAATATGAAATACAGACATAGATTCCCAAAGTGTGGGCCCCCTGGTGTGAGAAGAAGGTACTGCAGGTGGGCTGTGAGGCATCTGTAAAGTTTTATAAAGTTGTAATAACATTTTCAATTTTGTAATGTGAGGGCTAGACTGGACTCCTGGACTGGAGGGCTGAGGTAACACTAGATTTGGAGAGTGGTTGATGTTTAATGTTGCACATACTTCCTTTCATTTAAGATCTTATGCGGGATGTTATTTTAGTAGTTTAGTGAACATGTTTATGCTGATTAATGGCAGCAAACTGCAGACCAGTTTGGGAAGCGTCCAGTATAAAGAATGTTGAATGGATTCTGACATTAAAGATTTTTTTGTTTTTTTATCTGTGACCTTCCTGTACTCAGTGTGATGCTTTGCTTCACTCTCTCCTTTGTCCTGTGCAGGTGTCTTCATCTTCCTGTGGTTTGTGATGTCACTGAGAAAGGCTAAAAGCTCAGCTCCTAAGACGAGCAGTGACACAGTTAGTACCAGCATTTAGCTTAAACACTACTAGAAACATGTCATGAAGTGTGTTGGTGGAATTACAGCATGATACAGTAAAGATCAGGATATTTACATTCACAACAATGTAGCAGATCAGGGAGCAACTGATGTAAATGAATGTGACAGCATGAACATTTTAATAACTCTGCTGAAACTTTCTTGTTAATGTGGTAAGAATACCAGCTTACATAGGACGGCTACACATTTAAACTTTTTCAATTCTGGCACGTCTGAGAGTCAAAGTTGATGCAGGAAAGGATCCAGAATGACCGAAAGAGCAAGACTACGTCAAATATATCTTTGCATCAACTCCAGAGGTCAGAGGAAGAACTACAGGAAATGGTCCTTATTGTTTTTCTCCATGTCCACTTCTCTGCACTGCACACAGATCTGATCTTGCTTTTAAATGCAGCTCATCTGCAACTCGTTTAATACTCTGAGAAATTCTGATATTATTATGTTGATTACACCATTAACATTGTGCTGTTTTTTTGCATTTATTACATATTTTATTGTAATTCTGTTTTGAGATTTTTAGAAATTTGTTTAGTAACTTTATCAAAATATGAACACTTTCTGTTCCAGTTTGTATATCTGAACATGTATCTCTAAAGACTTTGCTAATGCATAAAAGCTGCAGTGTCACTATAAGCAATAAAAACTGAAAAGTTTACATTATTTTGCAGTTTTATTGTATATAATAATATTCCTGTTAACAGACCAAGTTTACAGCAGACTGATGCCAAAGTCTGAACAGCACTGAAAATAATGTTTTGACCTGCAGTCATTATTTTGGACCCTTAAAGAACAGTTGCCTAAAACAAAAACCTCTGGAAGACCGCACAACTGTATGTTAACCTTAAAACACATGATCATGAGCTCAATTCCTTTTTTAGTGTGCTTGGAGTATAACTATACTATCTTTGCATATTGCATATTTGCAAGGTTTACAAATCAACCAAAGGTATGCAATAAACATCAACAAAGAAATCCTGTAAATGGCCTACAGCAGTGCTTCCCAAAGTCAGCAGTGCTGCAGCCCACTTAAGTGTTCACTCTCCTCAGTTTGTGGAGAAAGTAGAGGCGTTGTTGGGCTTTCTTGGGCAGTGCAGCAGACTTGGAGGTCCCTGAGAGATCATCTGAGACGTGCACACCCAGAACTTTGGTGCTACTCAACCTGTACTGTAGAGTCATGTCTGGTTAGATGGGGGTGCTGGGTGTGATCCTATGAAATCAATGACATCTCCTTTGTTTTCCCTGCATTTAGGGAGAAGTTGTTTTATTTATATATATATATATATATATATATATATATATATATATATATATATATATATATATATATATATATATATATATATATATATATATATATATATATATATATATATATATATAGAGAGAGAGAGAGAGAGAGAGAGAGAGAGAGAGAAAGAGAGAGAGAGAGAGAGAGAGAGAGAGAGAGAGAGAGACGGTAGCGCCGGTCTCTGGCTGCAGATGCTCGTCTCTGGATGAGTGATCAGGAACGATCATTTCATTGTGTGCCTTGTGCGCACAATGACAATGAGTTGAATCTAATCTAATCTAATATCTGCTAAAATATGCTCCGGTCCCCAACAAACGCCAGAGGAGACGCGGAAAGCGGGGAGGTATCGCGGTGCGGGTCAAAACTTACCTGAGACTCCTAGGTTTGTCTGTTCATTACCCCCTGGATGGTGGTCTTTGCTGCCTCAAGGCTGTTGGGCTGCCTGTGGATTTCGGGCGTCGCTGGATCAGGCCGATTGTCCCACCTGTCATCCTGGAGACTCGGCGTCCCTCGTCCTGGCGCAGGATGCGGGATCGTGGAGGCGGCGTAAACCATGCTAACCTTCGCCTGTTGAAGCGGGCCCCGGCCTCAGCTAACAAGGATCTGGTCATCCGAATGGCCCTACTAAATGCTAGATCGTTAGCCAACAAAACTTTCCTTCTCAATGACTTTTTCATCGCACAGCAGTTGGATTTTATGTTTGTGACTGAGACGTGGCTTCATGCTGGTGAGTCTGCACCTTTTTCCGAACTTTTACCTCCCGGCTGTTCTTTCTTCAGCTCCCCGCGGATCTCTGGAAAAGGTGGAGGACTTGCTTCAATATTTAAATGCAGTTTTCGCTGTCGTCAGGTCTCGGCAGACCTGTACGCCAGCTTTGAACTGCAGCTGTTGGAGATAAACTCTTCCCCCTCGGTGCTCTGCGCGGTGATTTACCGACCACCGAAGTGCACGAAGGACTTCATCGGTGACTTTGCTGACTTGCTGACGGGTCTCATACTAAAATATGACCGTATTTTAATTGTTGGTGACTTTAATATTCATGTGTGTTGTGAGAGTGGTCCACTGGTTAAAGAATTTGCCTCGCTTATTGACTCTTTTAACTTAACACAACTCGTGTGTGGTCCCACTCATGAAAAAGGTCACACACTGGATCTGGTGTTGTCTTATGGACTTAGAGTCTGCATCACAGGGATACGTGACTGTGGTATATCGGACCATTTTCCTGTTTTATTTACAGCAGCGCTCCCCAGCTCTGGGATAAATAGAGTATCCTCTACACGTCGTGTGCGCTTGGTTAACTCTTCATGCGCTGCTGATTTTGCAGCTGCTTTTAAAAACTCTGACTTAAGCAATTTGGATTTTTGCTTGAGCCTGAATACCGAGGACTTCACTAACTCTTTTATATCTGCTTGCACTGCTGTACTGGACTGTATTGCCCCTTTTACAACCAAACGCACCAAACCTTCCTCCCAGCCCTGGCTGGATGAGACAACCCGCGCTCTCAGACGTGAGTGCAGACGCGCTGAGAGAAGGTGGAAAAAGGATAAGCTCCATGTCTCCTTAGAGATCCTGCGTAACTGTTTATTGAAATACCAGAAAGCAGTAAAATATGCAAAGTCTGCTTATTTCTCTAACATTGTTTCAAGTAACAGTCACAGGCCTCATTTTCTTTTAGTGTTTTTAATTCACTCGCTGATCCTCGCTGTAATGTGAACCAAGCGAAGGTCTGTCCTGCACTGAGCGAAAACTTTAAGAAATTTTTTGTGGAAAAAATTTCTGCCCTCAGGCCTTCATCACCTCAGCCTGAAACAGACTCATCTGCACCTCCTCCCAGCAGAGCTGTCTTTGAGCAGTTTGAGCCTGTCACACTCTCCACACTAAAGGAGGTGATTCAAAATATGAGACCTGTAAACTCTCCCACAGACTGTGTTCCGTCTCGCCTTTTTAGAGAGGCTTTTGATTCAGTGGGACCAACTATACTGGCTCTAATTAACAGTTCTCTTGCATCTGGTTGTGTTCCAGCTGCCTTTAAACATGCAGTTGTACAGCCTCTAATCAAGAAGAAGAACCTTGACCCTGATGTTCTTTCAAATTACAGACCAATTTCTAAATTACCATTTTTATCCAAGGTTCTTGAAAAAGTTGTTTTTAAGCAACTTCAAGCATTTTTAAGTGAACATGGAATGTGGGAAAAGTTTCAGTCAGGTTTTAGAATGCGTCACAGCACAGAGACGGCTCTTTTAAGAGTTTTTAACGATCTGCTTTTAACTGTGGACTCTGGTAGTCCTGCAGTTTTAGTACTTCTAGATCTGTCAGCTGCCTTTGACACTGTGGACCACGAGATCCTTCTATCCCGCCTAGAACATGAAATTGGCATTAAAGGCACAGTTCTGACTTGGTTCAGATCTTATCTTACTGATAGAAGTTTCTCTGTCCATCTAGGAAACTGTTTTTCTACCACAGCAAAGCTTTCTTGTGGAGTGCCTCAGGGGTCCATTCTGGGCCCAATTCTTTTCTCATTGTATATGTTGCCTCTAGGGTCGATTTTTAGGAAACATAATATTTGTTTCCACTGTTTTGCTGACGACATCCAGGTGTATATGCCCATCAAACTGAACAGCAGAGATCCATGGGAACCCCTGCTGAACTGTCTCAGTGACATTAAGTCCTGGATGAGAAACAATTTCCTAAATCTTAATGAAAGCAAAACCGAGGTCATATGCTTTGGTAAATTTGACCCCTCAAGCTACTCCTCTGGCACTCCAAGTCATTTGGCTCCTCACTGTCGTGATGCTGTGAAAAATCTGGGTGTCATTTTAGATAGTAGTTTTAAAATGGAGAAGCAAGTAAGTGCTGTTACCAAAATCAGTTTTTACCAACTCAGAGTCATTGCCAAGGTAAAACCTTATCTCCCACAGCAGGACCTGGAAAAAGTTATTCATGCTTTTATTACTTCCCGCCTGGACTACTGTAATTCTCTGTACTTTGGCATAGATCAATCATCTGTGCGCCGCCTGCAGGTAGTCCAGAATGCGGCAGCTCGTCTTTTAACCGGTTTAAAAAAGCATGAACACATTACCCCAGTCCTGTCATCCCTTCACTGGCTCCCTGTCCGTTTTAGAATCGATTTTAAGATTTTATTGCTTACTTTTAAAGCCTTAAACGGACTGGCACCTTTGTATCTGTCTGAGCTGCTTCACTGTCACACCCCTGTAAGAGCTCTGAGGTCATCGAACCAGCTGCTCTTACAGAGGCCTAAAACTAGACTAAAACAGAGAGGTGATCGAGCTTTTGCAGCAGCAGCACCAAAGCTATGGAACGATCTACCTCTCCATATCCGCACAGCTCAGACGATACACACATTTAAATCTCTATTAAAAACACATTTCTTTTCCTTGGCATTTGACTGCAGTGCTACCTCCTTTTAGATGATTGTTTTATGGTATTTTATGGTACTTGTTTTAAACGTTTTAATTTTTAATTTTCTTATGTTATTTATTGTTCTTAATGTTTTTATTTATTTATTTTTATTTTATTATTTTATTTATTTATTTATATATTTTTATTTTTATTTAGTATAGTCCTTGGGGTTACAGATCTTGTACAGCACTTTGGTCAATGTCGTTGTTTTAAATGTGCTTTATAAATAAACTTGACTTGACTTGACAAGATGACTGCAATTAAATGCATTTAATAATTTTATTAGCATGCATGGTCACTGATAATGAAGTAATACAAAGAAAGGCACTTTAATATGAAACAATTAGAAGCCACCCTTTGGAGGAAGTTCATTTCTGTCACTTGTATCTGGAGCCTCATTCTTTTAGTTACTACCCAGATTTCATGGCTAAATCAGTTAACATACACTTAACTTTAATAGGAAACAATTACAAATCACATCTTAAGCATTATCCTTTTCCTACCAGTCTTAAAACTCAAAATGTAAATTTACACGGATATATGACATTTTAAATTTCTTAATTTTGGACATTTTAATGCATCCAGGCTTTACACACACATGATTTACCATGTAAAGTTTAACACTCGGACAATAACTTACTTTCAGTACAGTGAAGGATATCTAGACTTGGAATCTTAACTTTCTGTTGAGGGAATCGTCTCCAGTTGCAATGATGTGCCTCAGGGCGTTGAGGATTATAGCATTAACATCTGGATTCACTCCTGTCTCTGAGTGGTAGTTCTTCACTGGGAAAATGCTGTGAATAGGGATGCCCACATCTGCACTGAACTTCTCAATCTATATTTAAAAAAAAAGTTCAGACATTACTGATCAATGCTTAGGGTTTTAAACTGAAATATAACAAAAGGAAAATTGTTTTGACAGTTAATCATATTACATCTCTGCATAAACTCAAACTAACGTACCTTTTCCTTCAGAGATCTGCTCTTGTAGACATTTTTCACATCTGTGTTTATCTCAGGAAAAGCCTCGTCTATTTTGGTGAAAACTGCCACCTGTGGAATTCCTGTGCAGATAAGAAGTGAATGTGTGAATGGATTCTAATGTAAAAGACGATGTTCTCTAACACTTCTGGTTGTACATAAATCTTGTGGTCTATGTGGAAGAATATTTTTATAATTTCCAGATGACTGAACTCTGCCACATATCCTGAAATTCAGATAAATTATCTCCAAATGATAATGGCTTAGATGACATTTTTAAGGCAGATAATTCCCAATGTTAAAAAAAGAATAAACAGTGACTTTAGCTCACCCAGTTCAGCGGCTTCATCTCTGACATCCTTTATTGCTTCCACAGTGTCATCACCCATCAGAGACACAGTGTTGGCATCAACAAGACAAACCAAAACGTGCACTTTGTCGTTTTCAGTTGGAGCTCTGTTGTAGAATCTGTCACCCTTTGATATTTTACATTCAGGATTGAACTAAAAGACACAGTATAAAATATAAAATAATGAAAAATGATGAATTAGCAAATTGCTAAAAAGATCCTTTTCTTTTAACTGAATTTTTAAAATGCAGTAACTCTACCGTGTAGCCATCTTTTATGTGTCCCTTCAGCGCACGTTTGACATCTTTCACATGAATCCTTCTGTTTCTTCTGGTGACGTTTTTCAGTCCCATCATGTCATTTAGGACAAAAGGGTAAAAGTTGTTTGAGTTTCCCCTTTGGATCCTGTAGGTTCTGTACTGTGGATCAAATATGAAGAATAATATATTTAGATATTTTAACATAAAAAATACAAATTAGATTGATTTTCCCTTCACTGTTATCAGCACAGTCATACTCCATCCATACCTCTTTGGTGCAACAATCTTGAGCTGAGTTTTGCACCAAAGCATGGCGACATACTTGGTTTTGGAAGACACTGTTTACAGAGTTGATAAAACTGGATTTTCCAGCTCCAACCGGACCATGAAGGAGGATCCTAAGCTGCTGTTCTTCAGCCTGAGGTTTGTAGTACTCCACATACTGCAGATCAGTTGTGTTATTTCTGCTCAGGAAAAGAAATATTACATCATCTCACACCTTGGATGTGGAACAGCTGGATAGTTTCCTGACTGAAAGAGGAAACGTTGTACGATAATAAAACACTTTTTTCTTTAGTGAGTTGTCCTCACCCAAAGTTGATCTGCCTCCATGGTTGATCAAGAACTGAAAAGAAGCATGTTAAAAAGAGAATGATATGAATGCATAACTTTTTTTATTGGATGGGCACTCTGAAGATTACAGTTATTAAATAAACTTACATATAGGAGGAGGAGGAGGTTTCGATTGACTCAAACCCATAACTGGAACATAAAACATTTACTCTGAGCTCATGTTTAAATAATAATAAGTTTTTTAGTTTAAATAAATAATGACTAGTAATTAATAGTAGTTTCATTTTTTTTTTCTTCAAATGAGACTGATCTTACCTTCTCTGTGCAGAGCCTGCAGGCCAAAGCCAGAATGTGAAGTTACACCCAGTTTAACGTTCCAAAATCTGTGCTTTCACTTTCATTTTTATAAATCACGTGACTTCCAGGAATTCTCTCACTCTCTTTGGACTTCAGACTACTTTCATTTCCATCAGGTTTACACATAAAATTGTTGCACCCTCAAAAATAATGTCTGTTGGTAGCCATCTCATTTTTTGATAATGGTATTTTAAAAAATCAGTTTAAAAAAGCATCTCTTTTTAAAGTGACCACGTCCTTTTCAAGAAAACATGTATGAGCAGCATTATTTTATTAAAGAAGCACAGATGGAGCAGTGCTAGTGAACTGTTTGTGTCTGCTAATGTCAGCTCTTTGATGGCTGTTTTAAGGAATATTATGTATATATTTATTTGCCGACTAAATGAGTCAATAATAGAATTATCATATTGTTGGCTAACATTAAATATAGTGCAGTAAGATATACATCTGTATATTGGAAACATTGGTATGACTGCCTCCTAAAAGATTAGGAGTCTTTTTATGTACTCTTATTTTTTTTTTTCCTTTTATCATTGATTGTTTGGTGTTTTTTTTAATGTGATGTGGTCTACGAGTCTGTAATAAATCTATCCATCTATAATTAGGCAAAAGCATAAAATCAGCATTAAAAGGATGGAATTTCAGTCTGCTACAGTATAGAATAACCAGTATAGTATAATCCTACAGATTGCTGTGGTCCTCGGCCGGTGTTTGGTGCTCTTTTTGTGAAGTTCTGTTTTGTATTCTGTTTTTGGTTATAGTTATTATCATTATTTGGTGGTTATTCTGATTTCGCTGTGTTCTGGTCTTCCTGTGTCTGTGTTTCTCTTTGTGTCTCCTTGTGTCTTGACCTCTGTTTAGTTCCCTCTGTGTGCCAGTCCTCCATGCTGTTAAGTCTGCCTGTACCATGTTGGGTTACTTCCTGTTTCATTTTAACAGTTTCCTGTTCCCTGTACCTTGTGTTTAGTTTTGCTTCCTCTGTGTTATTAGTTTCATTTGTTTCATCTGTGGTTCCGGCTGTTTCCACTTACCCTGATTACTGAGTGTTTGCATATTTAAGCCCTCAGTTTTTATCTGTTCTTTGTTGCTTCATCATCATCATTTACCACTCTGTGTTTCACCTTATCTCTTAGTTTCACTTAGACCTGGCACCCGTCCAGTCCCAGTTAGCGTTTGTATTTTTCCTTGTCACAAGCTTTAAATAAACTGTGTTCAAGTTCACTCAGTGCCTGTCGAGTCCTGCATACTGAGTCCAATCCCGGCTGCCACGCAGCACCTCATGACACACATATTAATTTTAATTAGTTTGTAGAGTGATTTTGCTCATTTTTACTAGTTTTTATTTTTTGTTTAATGCTTAGTTTTAGTTTAGTTTTAGTTTCTCACTGTGGGTGACAGTGGCGCAGTGGGTAGGTGCTCACCTCGCAACTGGAGGGTTGCTGGTTTGAGTCCCCGTCTGAGCGCATGCTGTTGTTGTGTTCTTGAGAAAGACACTTAACCCACATTGCCTAAGTGTGAATGTAAGTCTAATACATTATTATTATATTTTATTTGTCAGATGCAAGATTTAAGGTGCAAGAGCAACTATTGTGTAATAAGACCTCAAGAAATTAACCCATTAAAAAATTATATCCAACAACCAACTGAAGGAATCAAAGCTCAAATACAGCTTTGTGAGATTGTGTGTGTTTGTATTTTGCGTGTCACACAGTGGTGTGGATATGCTGGTCTCAAACCCATTTATCAGTGTATCCTCCCACTTGCGGTTTTCCTGTTTATTGCAGTATTTCTGAATTGCTAAAATGCTAAACCCCATTCCCCAAACCAAATCCAAAGAGGCCTAAACGAACCAACGCTCGCCAAATAAATGCCAGCTAGACAAAAAAGATGGTCATAGACTTCAGGAGGAAGCCACTCCCTACAGCACCGGTGAACATCCAGGGAAAGGACATGGAGACAGTGGTCTCCTACAAGTACCTGGGTGTTCACCTCAACAACAAGCTGGACTCGACTACAAACACAGACGTCCTGTATAAGAAGGGCCAGAGTCGACTCCACCTGTTGAGGAGACTGAGGTCCTTTGGTGTCTGCACGACTCTGTTAAAGACTTTTTATGACTCAGTGGTAGCATCTGCCCTTTTCTATGCAGTGGCCTGCTGGGGGGTGCACCAAAAGGGACAGGAGCAGGATCGACAAACTGGTGCAGAGGTCAAGCTCTGTGCTGGGATGTCCTCTGGAGTCTGTGATGGTGGTGGGTGAGAGGAGGATGTTAGCAAAGATGACATCCATCATGGACCCCCCCATCACCCTCTGCATGAGAGCGTGGGTGAGCTGAGCAGCTCCTTCAGAGACTGAAACATCCTCGCTGCAGGAAGGAGCGCTTTCACAGCTCATTCATCCCAGCAACACATCATGATGTCATCAGTCAATTGGAAACTTTACTCCACTGGCATCACTTTATGCATACAGTACATATACATTTTATTTATTACATTCTCACCCATATAATGCATACTGTGTATGCTATACTTTACCAGCTACATATGTATATAGTGTTTTAATGTATTTGTGTGTATATGTGTATTGATATATGTTTTATGTATATAGTGTTTTCTATTCTATTCGAACATGTTTCCTCCACCTTACAGCCCCTTCTTCAGTCCAGTAGAGTTTTTCTCTGTGTGGAGGTGGAAGGTGTTTGACCACTAGCCCTGCACCAGGGAGAATATATTGGAGGCAATGGAACATGCATGTGATGATGTTACTGTAGAGTCCTGTCAAGGCTGAATTCGGCACACAAGACGGGTGGGGGGTGGGGGGTTCCCCTATTGCCTGATAAGGGAACACATTGCATGTGATGTGTGTGAGGTCCTCTGGCTGGACCTCACACACAGACATGATGGTGCAGATTGAATCTGGCGTACAGTGATGTGCTTTCTGTTGTATGTTTTTTATAAATTTATGTATTGATTGTTTATCTACATAAATTTATGTATTGATTGTTTATCTACATTCAGCACTGTCATGTCACTCCGACTATGGCAGAGTTTCACTGTACACACTTGGAATAAACATTTTCTGTGGCCTACGTGCCCTGGATGCTGTGTCTTAAATTATTTGATGTAGTGTCTAACAGATGGTCATTTTTCATATATTTATTACTTGCTGTGTGTGTGATCTGCCCACAGTGTTTCCTTTTGCACACAGGCAACTGATTTTTGCAGTGATGGTTTGATTTTTTTTACATTCATTTGCATCACATGGTTACATGGTACATCACTGTATTATTGTATAATTGTATAATTGTATATTATCATAGTTTCTACTCATTCAGCATATCTTGTATGTACACACACATAAATACATCCATCTCATATTGAGATTTAAATTGTAAATTATCCCATATATATGTATAGCACTTTTATCATTTTATATTTCAACTGCATATTATGCTCATAATAATTCTATCTGTATATTTTGTCTATAATACCTCTAATATGTTTACATTAATATACTCACATGTATATTGACTATTTTCCACTAGTGTTTAACTACTGTTTATTGCACTACTGGTTAGATGCTAAACTACATTTCATTGCCTTGTACTGTACATGTGTAATGACAATATCAGATCAACCTTGGGAATTGATCAAGGTTTATCCAGAGCAGACCACACCAAATATAAGCCATTCAACATTCCTCCAGCAAATTATCATGCAACCAGAGTGGAGTTAAACTTCACAGATAGCAGGTTTGCAAAATTGAGGAATCTTCATGAGGTCAGAGGTTTGGAGCAACTCGTTGAATCTCAGTCCAGGGCAGAAGATCCACCTGTCTGATTCACAGAAATGCCTCTGAGCCAAATGAGCTTCCTCAGAGTTCAACCCTTGGCCTCTATGACAGATGGAAGTCAGAGACAGGAACATACTGACCCCGAGCTTCCTCACAGAGGTTTAGGATTCTGTCGGAGGTTTCTTCCTGTCAACGGGGAGTTTTTCTTTCCCACTGTCGCCAAGAGCTGCTCATAGGGGATCATTGGATTGTTGGGCTCCTCTATAATACTGTTATAGAGGATTACAGAGGATACAGTATTTTTACCATGGTAACCAGAAACAAGAGGATGGAGCGTGGAGCGCTGCTTCTTCAGGATGGAACAAAAATGACAATTTAGCAAATACCTGAGAAATGATCTAAATATAATATTTTGTGCTTAGCTAGTCTCCTTCTTACTGAACCCTTTTGGCAAAACTGAACCATAAATTTAAACACAGAGGGGAAAAAATAAAACAGCTGCATTATTTGTAAGATTACAAAATAAACCTCATTCTGTGTGCTTCAAACTCAATCTGTACATTTTATAATTTAAATTTAATTTAAATTTACATTTAATTTTAAAAGCTGAGTCTGAATTCCCAATTTAACAGCTGAATGTTGTTTAATACCCCTCTGTACACACACACACACACACACACACGCACACACACACACACACACACACACACTTTCTGCCTCCAACAACATATGTGTGTATATATGTATATATATGTAACATAGTCAAAAACGTTCAGGTTAAATCCTACCAAATGGGACAATATCGCCACCTACTGTCTGAAATGTCACGGCACTGATTGACAAGGGCAAAGGATCATGGGTACTTCTCAGAGTAACGGAGGATTTACATAAAGGTAGTGCTGTGGACATTATATTACACCCACACACACACATATATATATGATGAGAAAATGACTGATCAGAATTGGGTCATGAAAACATAATAAATGTTTTAAGCTCTTATTTTAAAGAAGGAACAAAATTATTTTAAAGTTAAATTAAATTAAAGCCAAACGCTACACCAGCTTCTAGCTTTGTTTGCTCGTGTGTAAAACAAACGTGATGACACAAAAGTCAACCAAACACATCTTAACTTTTTCCTCCAATGCTGTCAAAAAACAAAGCTGACTGAGCCCAAAAACAGCTGTGTGGTTATCACAATAAAAACAACCGTGTTTTCTCATATTTTATTTTATAAATTGGTTTATTGTGTGTTCCACTGAATTACCAAGGAACTGAAACAGCCTTATGAATAGAGAGAAAATAGCGTTTGTTGAAGCCCTCCTCTGTTCACTACAGTCACAGTTTGCCGTCTTTAACAGTCTCCTTGTTTCGCCAAAATATGTGTTAATCATAATTATTGATAGGTGTAACCAGTAGCAGGACATTTTGTCGACCTGAAAAGGAAAAAAAATGACAGGAAGATATTTCTAACTGTCCATTAAAAATAAGAACTCTTTTGTTGATTTTGTTATACAAATTTACATTTGCGAATGTGGATATTAGCATTGTTTAATAATAAAATAATATAAAATATTTTGAAATTTTCAATAATGCAGATTATTTTCAATAATGCTCCAATAATCACAGAAACCTATTAAAATATTCCTAAAGGAACAAAATCAGAGAAAATAAAAATATTATCGACTGCAACCTTTAATCAGGAGGAGGAAATGGCTTTGATTTTCAATACTCGTTTTTGATTGGTCGCATTGTTACGACACATGAATTGATTGACAAGCCAGTTTCACCAATCGGATTTGCGTTGCGGAAGCGTCTTTTCCGTTCTCGCCAATCACCGCCTGGAAGCTGTCGCGAAAGTAAAACCGGGGCGAGTCCCCGCCCCCTCCCCCAGGCTGCAGTGGGGCTGACGCAAAGTTACCCGGTCAGCGTAGAGCACCGGCTGCTACCTTTCCGTATTAAACTCAACATTCTTTAAAGACAAAACCAGCGACTTTCAGCGGGCTGCTGCTGCTGCTGTACCAGAGCCGACATGGCGACGGAGATAGCGACAGGTGTGGAACAAGTCTCAGTGGGTAAGGAAGGAGAGAGAGCTCGGTCGTGGCCAGCTAGCTGGGCAGCTAGCTGGGCAGCTAGCTCCCGCAGACATGTGTGCCTTTAATATTGCATCAGTTGCAGCGATGTTAGCAGTTAGCCTGCTGTGTAACGCTGGTTTCGGGTTCTGTTAGGTCTCCATGATGATGTTATCTAAAACCCAGCACGATTGCGCACTCATCGGCCCTTCTTATAGCTGCAGAATGAATGAAAGTCATTCATAGAAACGAAAATATTAGCGGAGATGTGCTAACATTTAGCCATGACAGCTGTCAGCTCGGAAAAGAGAAGCAAAGCGGGCTGCGGCACACCTCGATTTGATAATTTCACCATTTTACATTAAATAGATCAAAAATAAATAGATCAATAACTGATCTGTAGCTATATTTCAGTCTGTTATGATCGAGTGAGAAACTGAAGGTACTTTCGGTTTCATCTCAGCTTGTCACAAAGATTAACACATATATGGTGCAAGTATACAGCAGGTCTTTACACAGAACAGGTAAATTCAGTGTACCGAGAAAAAGCGTATTAATCTTTGCTGTGCTTCTGAGAGCTGACCGCTTTACAAGGCACAGGTATTAAAATATGATGCAATCTTGCAGGTTACATTGCCCGAGGGTATATAACACTGTGTAAACTACAGCAAGTCATCAGGAATAAATTCCAGTACAGTTTTTATATATAGCCAGGCATCTCATTGGCTTTATTAGGGAACCCCCAACAATCAAGTGATAACCTGTGAGGAAGTACCTCCTTTTGAAGGAAAGAGCCCTGCAGCAGGCTCAGCTGGTTCTCATCGTTAGAATGAATGTCATAATGTTCATAAACAGTTCAGGGTGGAGTGATTTTTTTTTTTAGATAAGAACTGGATGCACAAGTTTGAATTCATTTAGGATTTTCTCTAATCCACACAGGGTCAAAAGTGTTCATACAGGCTCATATATAAACACACCACCACTCATATTTGGCTAAGTCACAGTTAGCAAGTTACGCTTCAACCACATGTTTTTGGTAGCCATCAACAGGCCTCTGGCATAATTCTGGCTGAATATCTGACTGCTCTTCTTGGCAGGATTGATAGAGTTCATTTAAATTTGGGGGTTAGGGTTCAATTGAGGCCTGATCTTAAAAGTAGAGAGGGTCTCTGCCAGGCCACCAGGAAACTCTCCTGTGGAGGAGCCAGATGGTGAAGGCTCTGCCTGCCATTCTGCTTTTGGAAACTCTAGGAAGCAGAAATAAGCCTTCAGTCTGAGAGTGAAGTGCTGCACTGGGATGATATAGTACTTTAACAGGGAGCTAATTTAGGATGACCTGGCTTTCTAGTGCCTTTTAGTACAGATGTGTAATGTTTGGAAATATTCTAAACGTGTCTCAGAGGAGGAGAAGAAGGCTCTGCCTGAAGACAAGAGTCAAACAAAGGTGTGAGTGCTAGTAAACTTCAGAGATGACACATACTAAGAACCTGTTTAGCTGACTGTGCAGGTGTTTCTCAGGTGAGCTGTACGTGTCAGACAAATGTGGCAGCGACCAGGATGGAGATGGCACGGAGCAGAAACCCTTCAAAACTCCTCTCAAGGTAACTTATGTGTTTACTTCAGGTGCATGTTGGTAAAACTGCTTCATGGTACACAGATTAGGGGGTAGTATTGATATTTGCTGCAGTGGCAGCAGGTCAGCTCCTCATCATGTCTCCTGATCCAATCCTCACAGGCTCTGTTGTTTGCTGGAAAGGAGCCGTTCCCGACCATCTACGTAGAGTCTCAGAAGGAGGGAGAGGTTGGTTATTTTAACATGGATAGAAGTCCTGTTTTTACTATTTTAAACCAGTGTTTGTAAGTTTTATGACAGCTGCAGCGCCTACAAACTGTTATTAAACAGTGATTGAGGGTATTTTCCTCCTCGTCTTCCTCAGCGCTGGGCGGTGATCTCGAAGACGCAGATGAAGAACGCAAAGAAGGCTTTTAACCGCGAGCAGATGAAAAACGATGCCAAAGACAAGAAGGAGGTTTGTCATAAAAACACATCCTGGAGGGAGTTTTTATCTGCTTTGTTCTTTTCTCCTCATTGTGGCTCCGTCGTTTTTGTCGCGCAGGCCGAGGACAACGAGAGGAGAGAGAAGAACCTGGAAGAAGCCAAGAAGATCGTCATCGTGAACGACCCCAGCCTGCCCGAGCCCGAAACGGTCCGTCTCCCTCATTTCACCTTTATTATGTTAAAAGTTTGGTTTAGAGTCAGACTGAATGGGAACACAGAAATTAGCACATCCATTTGTTTACAAGTCACAGAACTACAGTAACCACATTAATGCAGAATACAGTGCTGAGTGTAGCACCAACCTCTAGTAGATACTAGAGTAGCTTTCATGATTCACAGCTCAAAGTAATTTTGTTCTTCTCAGCTGGTTTCTGTAATGAGCTTTTTTAGTTCCTCCTCCTTCAGGGCCCACCCCATTTTTAAGCTATCTCTCTTCTGATTGGCTGCTCTTCTACAACAAAGTTTGGACAGTGAGTAGGTGCAGTGTCTGAGATGATATTGGGGAGATTAGGGTTGGATGATCTGATCCAGTCTATCAGCCACTGAGTCAATCATTATGCTTTATTTTGTGTTTACTTTTAAATAAAAAGACATTTTCATCTTAAAATGATGCAGAAAAATCCCCATAACACAGAAAATAAAGTGTCTGATGCTGAAAATGTCCTGGGTCAGGACCATTAGTCCGTTTGGTGATCTAAAGAGGAATGTTGCCTCCGTGTTTCCAGGTTAAAATCCATCGTCTCAAAGAAAAGAGAGGCCAGAGGGTCAGAGTGTTTGGATGGGTTCATCGCCTCAGGAGGCAGGGTGAGGAACACATCAAAATAATAAAACACTCAATCCATCCATTATTGTTTCATATTTCATTTTAAGATTCAAGATAAAGCATTAAAATGTTACTTTGACTCATTACATATGTTTTTTTTTTTTTTTTTAATCTCCTCCAGGGAAGAACCTGATGTTCATTGTGCTGAGAGATGGAACCGGTTTCCTGCAGTGTGTCCTCTCTGATCAGCTGGTAAAGCTTCATAAAGCCTCATTTTTATACTCGTTACACTGTTAGCTACATGTTACCGTTCAGTCGTGGCCAAAAAGGTTTCACAGGCTTCGCTGCTTCTGCGTTATTGTGCAGAGTGATCAGAAGCATATTCACAAAGAGCTCAATGGGGCTAAAAAGTTCAAAAACTTCAACTCAGCTGAACTCACACCGACATTTGTGGTGAATTTTAAAAGCAGACTTCCTGTGTTAGTGGTTGAGGCTCAAAGATCATCGCAGTAACATTGTGGATTTAGGGGGTCTGACTCTGATCAGTCTGTAAAAAGCAGAGGCCTGTGCACCGATCAGCCTGGAGCACCGATAGGACAGGAAGTATACCACAGAGAACTGCAGAACATATGAAGAAGAAGAGCCGACACTCTAAATAAATACTTATCTTTGCATGAATTTGATGTATTTGCCAATAAAAATCTTTGAAACCTATGAAGTGCATATATACATATAAAAAAATTAAGAAGTCGTTGGTCATGACTGTAGTTCAGGTCAGACGTTTATTTTTCTTATCAGGCTTAAGTAGATTTAATTTGAAGTCGGCTCTTTAAAAAGAAGCTGAAGTGTTTCTGACTCTTCTTTCCTTTAGTGCCAGTGCTACAACGGCCTGGTGTTATCCACAGAGAGCACGGTGGCTGTTTACGGGATTGTCACCGCCGTTCCTGAGGGGAAACAGGTAAACATACCTGCTGCAAGAAACCTGCTCTACCTGTGCACCCCCCCTTTTTCCAGTGTCACGTGTGTAAATGAAATCCTGCATCCTCGATGAGCCTCCACAGGCATTATTAGCAGGATAGATGCTCTACAGATGCGTGAGGGAGATGTTTACTTTGCTTCTTTTCTCAGGCGCCCGGAGGCCACGAGCTGCACGGCGACTTCTGGGAGCTGATTGGCTTAGCTCCGGCGGGCGGCGCTGACAACCTTCTGAACGAGGAGTCGGACGTGGACGTCCAGCTGAACAACCGGCACATGCTGATCAGAGGAGAGAACATCTCCAAGATCCTCCGAGTCCGATCCACGGTCACGCAGTGCTTCAGGGACCACTTCTTCGGCCGTGGATACTACGAGGTACTACGAAATACTACACTTTGAGTCAGTGAAGCCTCGTGCCTCTCTCAGGTTGGCAGTGGTGTTGCAGATCAGAGATCAGATCCGCTGCAGTTGAAGTGAAAAATGTTCTGAGTCGAGTCCAGTTGATCGAGCAGCTGCTGAATGGCTTTTTTTCTGTCTTCTTAAAGCAGCTTCTTGGGTTCAGCCGGCTGCATTTTCCTGCCTGTGGTCTGAGTTTGTAGCTTTTAGCTGATTGTCTTATCTGGGATCTGTTGAACTTGTGAACAAAAGGATTTGTCCTCTATTAGTTATGAGCCTGCTGCTAAATCAGCCAAATACATTCAAATCCCTGCTTCAGTTTGCTCACCTTGATTACAGGTATTTTAGTCTTAAAAGTGTAGTTTAATAGTAAAAGGAAAGTCTCATTGGCTTTCTCACAAATACAGCAGCTTACACTCCTCACTGTTTTTAATAAAATCAGTAATAAGTGCAAACTGTTGTTTTATGTTATGCTGCTCTGTGGTTGGAGATGATCAGCCTGTTACTTCCTCTGTAATAACAGCTGTACAAACTGGAAACCAACACAACAGTTCAGACTTTTATTTTGAAGAAGCAGCAGCAGAAGGAAGTGAGAGGATTGTTTCCCTTCACGAAAGTGAGGAGATGGCTGATCCGATAAGAGACCTCGGGATCGTTGGCTCTGCAGTAACTGCTGTTTATCTTCCCCCACATAGATCACTCCTCCGACTCTGGTGCAGACTCAGGTGGAGGGTGGCTCCACGCTCTTTAACCTCAACTACTTTGGTGAGCAGGCGTACCTGACGCAGTCCTCGCAGCTCTACCTGGAGACCTGCATACCCGCCCTGGGCGACACCTTCTGCATCGCCCAGTCGTATCGGGCCGAGCAGTCTCGCACCCGCCGACATCTTTCCGAGTGAGTCGGCACATTAACGCTGAGGAAGAACGTGTGAATGAATCCAGTTTTCTGAGTCCTCATTTGCTCCACTCTGTTTAAGGTTTACTTGTGCACAGTTTTGCAAACAGATGCACTTACAGTAAGTAGAGCCTTTTCCCTCCGTGTGCAGATACACTCACATCGAGGCCGAGTGTCCCTTCATTACGTTCGAGGACCTGCTGAACAGACTCGAGGACCTGGTGTGCGACGTGGTGGACCGAGTGCTCAAATCGCCCGCCGCAGAGCTGCTCTACGACATCAACCCCGTACGTGGCGACCGGTTTGTTGATGAAACCGACCGCGTCGTGCTTCTGCGTTAACATTTTTCTGATGGTAGTTATGTTGATATTTTATTTGGTGGTTATGACTTTTCTAGAACTTCAAGCCCCCGAAGAGGCCGTTCAAGAGGATGAACTACACTGAAGCCATCGAGTGGCTCAGAGAGCATGACGTCAAGAAGGACGACGGCACCTACTACGAGTTCGGAGAGGTGACAGCCAAACACACCACACACGTCATTCAGCAGCATATCAGCTCAGCCTAACATAGACTGATGGATACCTCCAGAATATATCAAAGATATCCCAAACAATCCCAAATTCATATTCAGGAAATCAGATAGAAAACTATCAGAAATTTCAGGGAACTCAAGCATCTGTCATTCCGTGTGAAGCGACTCCTCTGAGAGTCTGTGTTCATGGAGCTGCAAGTCAGATATTCACCCAGAAAAATTCCAAGGACCTAACTCAAATAGTAGAATTTTGCAACAGACCCTCAAATAATGATGTTATAAAAATCTCCAGAAGCACCTTCATTCCTTAAAGTGTTATTTATTGCAGCTGCTCCTCTGCACGTATCCGCAGGCCTGAACTGTGACAAATAAACAGGAATTTCAGGAACGCTGCAGTTTTCAGACACACCTGTAGAGGGCGCTGTTGTACTGCTCATTACATCTCATACAGCTTCTCAGAAAGAAACTCTCAAACCAACTCTGCTCCGTGTTCTGCTATAAATAAAGATTTTTCCTACCTGAGGAGTTTTGGTCAGTTTTGACTCGTCTGCTGTGTCTCCGCCTCTCTCAGGACATCCCCGAGGCCCCAGAGAGGCTGATGACCGACACCATCAACGAGACCATCCTGCTCTGCCGTTTCCCGGCCGAGATCAAATCCTTCTACATGCAGCGCTGCCCCGAGGACAGACGCCTCACCGAGTCGGTACGAACCTCACTCGTGACCCAGCTGACCTTTAAGCCCCAGAGTTTCGGTAGGCTTTGGGGCTTAAAGGTCAGCAGTGAGTATGACAGGACTGGAGAGATGGTGTGGTGTAGATAAGTTATGTGTAAGTGTTAGCATTAATAAGCAGCTATCTTATTAAAATGTTATCAAATTTACTAACTCACCTATTCTCCTCCTCATTCCTGCTTTTTATCCATATTACATGCTTGCTCCATGTAAATCTTGCATTTATTTATTTATTGATTGATTGATTTTTGGTATATGTTTATGTTTGTGTATCTATGGACCTGATTCTGTTGGGGCCTCTCGGCCAGGTCATGTTTGTAAATGAGAACCGGTCCTCAAACATTTTACCTGGTAAAATAAAATAAATAAAAACAAATGATTTAAAACAATAATTTGTGGTGACACGTGTAATCCGAATAACCTTCTGGGATGTTCGTCTGTGCCGCAGGTCGACGTGCTGATGCCAAACGTCGGCGAGATCGTCGGAGGCTCGATGCGTATCTGGGACGCCGAGGAGCTGCTGGAGGGATACAAGAGGGAGGGAATCGACCCGACTCCGTACTACTGGTACACCGACCAGGTAACCAGATGTGTGTGTGTGTGTGTGTGTGTGTGTGTGTGTGTGTGTGTGTGTGTGTGTGTGTGTTAGAAGCGTGTGTATTGACAGGCTGCCCGTCTGTGTGTGTTTCAGAGGAAGTACGGCACCTGTCCTCATGGCGGTTACGGTCTGGGTCTGGAGCGTTTCCTCACCTGGCTGCTGAACAGACATCACATCAGAGACGTCTGCCTGTACCCGCGTTTCATCCAGCGCTGCCGACCCTGAGCGCACACACACACACACACACAGCATACCCTGCATGTGGCAGCGCTCTGTTAGCTGTAAAAAGTGTTGCTGCACATTAAATCAAACAACAGAATCCAGTTTTGTCCGTGTAGCTTTTATTTCTGAAATCTGAAGAGCTCAAAGCTTCATCGTGGACGTCCCGCCGGCCACGCTTCACCTCAGACCTTCGCAGCTTCCTCCGATGTTAAAAGTGCATCTGATCACGTTCAGTGGCTGAGAATTGTAAGTACAGTCTGCAAGTCCTCCTCTTGAATGTTGCAAAATATTAGCTTAGTCCGCCTTAAATTATTTTTTTGCCTTTAACGTTGAACCTGCAGCCACACGTTTCATAAGTGCTCGAATCCACCTTCAGAATAATTTTCAGGAGGTTCGTGTTTGTGTCAAATTTGTGTAGAAAAATCACAAAAGTTTTCTCATGCACTGAAGAAAAGTCTCCACCTGTCAGCGGCTGAAAAATCTGAATACAGGAATAAAACGGGTGGACTTCCGTACTGAGCGCACAGACTCATCAGTGTTCCCTGAAGACCGGACATTAAAGTTACACAGCAGTGAGGTTTCCGTCCTTCAGCCACACAGAAGGACCTCAGCATTGCTTCTGCGCACATTCCTGGGACATTTTTCTGAAATAAAACGAGCAGCGGTCTGTCTTCATACTGTACGCGTGGGCCTCGGGGGTCTTACTGTGTTCCTGTTCTGCCTCTTCATCTGAAATAAACAAAAACTCACTGCAATAAAAACGTGATTCAGACGTGGCTGTTGGAGGGTTTGATTCAGCGTCCTGTTTCCTTTTTCTTCTGCCTTTCAGTGGTGGCTTAAATCTTCATGTTTTTACTCTTTGAAACACAACATAGCACATGATATGAGAAACACAATAAAGAAACAAAGGATCTGTTTATGCTACTTTCTACCCAGTTCACACAATCTGTCATTTTGTGCAAGGAATCATTTTAATAATAGAGAATCTATTATGTCACACCTTAAATCCAACAGAAAGGCCATCAGTTAGGTTAGGATGCAGTTTCTGCCCCTTCCAGGCCGTTAACTTTATCAAACTCCTCATAGAAGTGTACTCAGATCAGTTTGGTCTGCGGTCCGTTCAGTGTGGAGTTCACCATGATGCTAATTTAGGAAGTGTTGGAGTTTACGTTGAAGGGCGTGTCCACGGGTCTGAAGAAATCTATGACGTCGATGAATTAATTAAAATTAAGACACAAATGATTCCACAAGAACTTTGCATGATTAACAGGTCAAAATTATCTTAATCTTATACGGCCTTGGTGCTGCTGGTTTAGCTCCTCCTCCTTTACACCAACTTTCTTCTGATTGGCTGTCCCACACAAACAAAAGGAAATTGCTGAGCTGTAGTTCCTCTGACTTTGTCGTTCTCGTAAAATGATTTTAAAGGAAGAAGGAAATGCAGCTCGACCTGCAGAAACTATTGTTTAAAAGGAATGTGAGCCATTCAGACACAACCTGCTGCTCAAGGAAATGTTTTTTCTTTAAGCGTTTTAATTAGACCTGATGCTTCAGTGATGCTCAGACGCTTTAATTAGTCTGATTACCGACAGAAATGCTCAGAGACTTGCCAATCACACCATATGTATTTGGGCAGCTGCATGTTTCTTGGGTCTTCAGCTTCTAGGCTGAATTAAAGCTAAAAGTCAGCTTTATGTTTAATTATCAAAGTAGGCTTTTTTTTTTTAATTAACCTATTAGTACAAACACAGCTGGGACTCAAAGTGACTTTCAACTACTTTCCACTTTATTTTATTTTAATGGTTTCACCAGTGCAACAAAAATATATTATTGTATTGAAAATGCAAAGTGAAAGCACCAAATAATGATCAATTGCTCACCGCAGGGAATCAAGTGTTAGACTTTAATAATAAACTTTACGATTCCTTTAGTTTCCTTTCAGGACAGTGAGCTAAAAAACAAAGAAAGCAGCTGCTGAGCCCTTTATGTTTTGTGGGTGTGTCGCAGGTGTTATCCAATCAGCGGTCAGGGCAGTGCTGGATCAGCTGCTGCAGGTGTCTCACACTTATAAACCCAGCCGTGTGTTTCAGGTACTCTCTCTGTTTAAATGAGCGGTTTCCTCCAAGTTTCCTGCCCAAACTAAACTCTGATACCTTATCTCTGGACACACGCGCTGCCTCGTGTGGGCGTGGTCAGCACGGCCGTGGGCGGGGTCGTCCAACGTTCAGGTGACGCCACTCTGAGATAACAACTCTACGTCAAGTACGCCACGAACAGCAAGGACTACAGCGGAAATCGACTGGCGCTGTTTTTATAATAAGAGCATTATTTTATTTATTTATTTTTTTATTATTATTTATTTTTTAGTTTGAAGAAAAAATAAAACAAGGGGGCTTTAAAATGTAACTTACTCTGGGATTTCTTTGAATATTGTCACTTCTCGAAATATACAAGAAATGCCCTTTGTATCAGTCTTTCTGGTCAAATTTGGTCCAAATACTCAACAAAATAAGACCAAGTTTTACAAGGAGTCTATAATGTAATACCTGTTCTGAGCCCCTTAAATCTGGCCCTGATAAATATCCGTCATAGTGTAGTAATAAAAAATTATGATAGTGGGTAAACAAACAAGAAGTGAACTAAAAATAAACTTATTTAAAAATAAACAATGAAAAGGAAACTGAAACAAATTTGCATCACAGGGTAAGAAATTAAAAGCAAAATTAAAATATAATCTAATGAAAACTGAACTATAATGACTTGATTACACAGCGCATGCCCTATGTTCGGTTTTATTTTGAAACTGCAAACAGGAAGCGTTTATCTTTGCAGTTATAAAACTTGACGGAAGTCCGCGCAGGCAGCCGGCGGTAGCTGAAGGAATCTGCCTGTGGTGTCGGAGAGTACCGTGAGTCGCTCTGTGCATCCAGCTGCAGAGAGTCCGAGCATCCAGCCTTCATCTCAGCGGGAACAAAGACGCTTTTTGCGGCAGTGAAAGCAGGAAGCGAGCATGATGGCAGCCCTGGGCAGCGCCGGCCGTTTGATCCAATGTGAGTACGACTGCGCCGCTAAGTTAGCCTGAAGAGAAAACTTAAAGTTTTACTGAGGTTTTAATGTCACCGCATAAACAGCACCGCTGCGCTTATTTTACTCAGTTTACAGTCACTGAGTGATTTTATTTTTATTTTGTAGAAACTCAACAACACGCCGCTGACATTGACATTAACATTTCGTACGTGTAAAGTAAGCGCAGCTAATAGCGGAGCAACTTCCTCTCAGGAAGTGCCCCTCGCACTTTGAAACAAGCTTTATTTTCTTGTATTACGACTTCTTCACCATCACCATCGTCTTGTTCTCATACTTTGAACGCATGTTTTGTGCACGTTGCCCATTTGGTGAAGTGGAAATGCTAGAATCTGTAGAATCTGACCGTTGTTTTGCTTTTATTTTGTAAATATGTGGCGTTTCCGCGGCTCACTCCCGCAGCCTTGACGCCGCAGCCCCGCGTCCCTTTAGGTTCCCGTGTGAACGTTAGCGTTACATAAGGGACTTACCCCGTGTTAAGGCTGCATTTAGTGAGAGTCAGATGGCCGGAAAGTAGCGCCCGTGTGCGCGTACCGTCCGCGTTTCAGCGGCGGGAGACAGAAAGAAAGATGCGGAGTTACACAATTGCAGCTCTGGGAACTTGCGTAACCTCAGCGGGCCCCCTGGCGGCGCCGCGCGTAACTACAGGTAGCGATTATGAAAGCGAAGCCGGCTGAACGCATCAATTAGACGTCATTATTATTATTATTATTATTATTATTATTAATTAGAATGTTTATTTTTGTGGCACCTTGGTGTGACAGAGGAGGACTCTAGAGAGAGGGTGAAAAGGTGAGAGATGATCCGCTGTCGTGACCCCTAAAGGGGGCAGCCAGAAGGAGACAGTGAGTTCAGACCCTCTGAAAGTGCTTCATTTCTTTTTATAATGAGGGACTGACGTCAGGTTTATAATCCATAAATAAATGCAGAATGTAGGCAGGACTGAGGCCAGCACAGCTTTATACTAAAAGAAAAGTTGAACACGAACTCCCTTTAACTGACAGGAGTCTGGGTTTAAGCGCTCTCTTGTCCTGCAGCTGAGTTTGGAGGGAAATTACAACAGGCCAGACACCAGGAGATGACGCAATCAAGCACATCTTTATTTATACAGACCATTTCATCCCACTTGGGGGGAAAAGTGCGCCTCCGTTCATACTCTGCAAACAAATTTAGGACAGCTTCAGACTGCACATGTGAACCAGTAACGAAGGTCTTAATTTAAACCCACACACGTGCCTATATTTATTTCTTTGTGGTCAATATTTGATAGTTTTCCAAAAAACAGTGTAAGCCAAGAAAATGTTCAGAAGCTTGAGCTTGAACCCAGCAGGAATTTTGAGCATTTTATTTTGCATGGGGTAAAAACACCTGCACATATTAGTGTTAATTTTTCTGCACAAAGCATGAGCTGCTGCAGCGTGACCTTACACACATGATGCAAAGCTGGACAGGAGAGGGATCACAGTGAGGGAGTCTAAATGTATAAAAATAAAAGCTAAACAGGATATTAGTAGTTTGGTTTTAAACACTGATGAATGTGAAATCTAAAAACTATAAAGTCGACTTTGAGTTTGATGCACAAAAAGTCATCATCTCTGCACCTTAAAGCGTCTGTTTCTGTAACGTTTCACACGCTGTTGTTTGCACTGGTTTGAATTATTTAAGTGTTTCTAACATGCTTGAATTCAGCATGTGTGTGTTTAACTCACTGATTCCTCTGTAATACAATCACATAATTGTTGTGTACATGAATCACAAACCGTCTTTCCTTCTTCAGTTGCCAGGAGCAGTGTGAGTCTGAGTGTGAGGAGGCGCTCCACTGCTGCAGCTGCTGCTTTCGCCCAGACTCCAGAGACTCAGGAAAACAGGTCTGACACACACACACACACACACACACACACACACACACACACACACACACACACACTTTACATATATTAAAGCAGGTGTAAATGGCAAAGAGGTCTCCAGCTACAGTCTCTGGGTCACTGCTGAGCATCTGTCTCTGGCAGCTGCTGATGTTGGCCCGATGATGCCACAGATCTCCACACTGATCTGATTCTTTTCAGCAGTCTAATAAAACCACTGCACAGCAGGCGGTGTTCAGCATCTCTGTGCTAAAGATACTCCCAGCAACAAAATTCTTAGAATTCCCGCTGCTTTCTAAAAACGTTCCCAACTTTCAGGCAAAGCTGTTTCTGAGCCGTTGTTCCCGCCGTAAAGCCTGCAGGACAGAGACGCAGCAGACGGTGTTTGTTTGCTCACCTCTCACTGTAATTCCAGCTGTTTTCCTCAGTGGGTCTGCAGGGTTAAATGTGTTTTTATGTAGTTTTTTTTTTTTTTTTTTGTTGTTTTTTTGAATGTCAATAGTTTGCTGGCGCCCCCTCCAAGCATGTTTTCTTCCTTGAGGGGAACTTTAAGCCTTCACTATGCTTTGGTTTCATTTATTCAAGCCTCAAATGCATTTGTTAATAAAAGGGCATAAATATCTGGAAGCCTCTGGTATATGATGTGATGTCTTTAGATCTGGAGCAGATCCAGTTGTTTATTTCATTCGTCTTTTTGCAGTTATTTAAGATAAACAGACTGAAACTGGTTTAACTCCTGTTTGGCCAAACTTTTCATTATTTATTCCCATAAATTATCGCCTTTAATCTCAGAATTACTGCAGCAAAGTCACCTAACAAGCAAAGGATCGCTGGTTCGATCCCAGGAGGATGTGAGTCCCTTTGGGTTTGTGTGAGGAAGAGCATCCGGTGAGGGGAGGGGGAAAAAATCAGCCTAATCGAAGCTGTGGGGCTGCTCTGGCTCCCCTTATTTCTCCCACCTAGAATGGAACTAATGCAGTTTCTGCAGATTATAATGCATCTTTGCAGACATTAATAATCAATAAATTTAATTATGTCTTTGCGGGGGGGGTTGACGGCATGTTGGTCTTGAATCATTGATCGTGGCTCTCTCCTATCTGCAGAAAACCTAAGACGGGCATCCTGATGCTGAACATGGGAGGACCCGAGAAACTAGAAGACGTTCACGACTTCTTGCTGCGCCTCTTCATGGACACGGACCTGATGAAGCTCCCAGTACAGAAGTACGCACTCAGATATCACTCAGCCTTAAATGCAAACATGAGCGCTAAATTTGGAGCTCTCTGAGAGGCCGAAAGGCTTAAAAAAAAAAAAAAAACCCACGTTGAACCGGTTTTTGAGATGTCTGGATTTTTACTCAAACTGCCGACCTGAAGGTTGAGGCTGTAGGTATTTAACAGCTGCCTGACATGAAACGCTCGGCTCCAGAGCTGTGCTGGGACTTCAGTTCCTCCTTCCATGCATTTGGCCTGTGACGTAAACAGGATGTAAAACTGAGAGCTGCTTCCTTAAACGTCCTTTGTCGTGATTATTTCTGCAGGCTTTGTGGCGATCTGGTGGGTAAATCAACCTCTTGTGTTTTTTATAAAACTCTCCAGCTGTTTTTCTGCTTGGGTCAGATTTGGTGTTTTTATTTATAAGGGATAAAAACCTGGCAGCTCAGAATTACATTAACTGTTATGTAGCAGAAACGGCTGCTTTATCAGAGGCTTTCAGCAGCACTGATGCTTTTAAAACAGACGTGACCCACACAAGATCACACACTGTGGTTTCTGCCTCAATCTGAGCTTCTTTTTTTTTTTTTTTTTTGAGCCAGTTATTGACTTTATTGGGACCTCAGGGGCGTCCCCGTCCCAGGATATGAAGCAGTCTGGATATTTGGGTGCTGCTTCAAGCTTCAGCCTCTTGTAACTGAACCAAAAACCCAGCAGCACCTGATTTTCTGTGGTCTGAACTCTGAGAGCTGTCAGAAAGTAAATAAGACACATAAATGTGAAATGTTGGAAAAACTGCACAGAAAATTACATATTTACAAATGTGGACAACATGTCAAAAAGCTGAACTGTAGCTGGAACGCGACCTCGGCTGGTTTCTGCTTCCTCGGCCTCTCCGACGTTAGCTTTGCAGCTGTGCAGCACATTCATTTGTGTTTGCTGCCATCATGTCGGGTTAAGATGGTGAGCATGCCAGCATGCTAACATTAGCAGGGGGTCAGATGACTGCTCTAAGTATAACCTCACAGCTGCTGGCGCTGTAGCTCTTTATGGCTGTTTTGTCTGTTTTTTGACGTCCTAAAATACTCAAATTTTTCCAAATTCCACGACCTGTGCCGGTGCTCCGTAATCCATCCATGAAGTACTCGAGGGGCTATGATAACATTTAGCATACATGCTCGTGGTACACAGAGGATGAATCTGGCTAGCCTTAATAATAAAAAAAGTTTGGAAAAAAAATACATTTTTGTCATCTCAAAAGTGTGCTTTGCTAAAAATGGCCATAGACTGAGCGTAGAGAGACCTCGGAGTTGACGGTGGGAGAAAAACTGGTGACAATGAGGGAATAAAACACAGGGATGCTGTAATAACAGTGCTGTGAGGCGTTGATGCTGAAACTATAAACTGATTTATTTTCTGGTGTTTGCTGAATTGTGTCCACAGAAACGACACATCTTAGAACAAATGTTAAATTGAGCCTTTCATCTTTAAAGTGTCAGAAATCATGCGTCCAAGTGCAGCTACAGGTCAACTCAGCATTTGCTTTTCTTCTTCGTTGGTGCACCCTAACCCACTGTATCAAGCCTGTGATGCATTAAGTGTGAGTTGTGTAACTGTAGCTGTGTCTCGTGCTCTGCAGTAAACTCGGTCCGTTCATCGCCAAGAGGCGGACGCCGAAAATCCAGGAGCAGTACAGTAAGATCGGAGGAGGCTCGCCCATCAAACACTGGACGTCCATGCAGGGAGAGGGCATGGTGAAGCTGCTGGACGAGATGAGCCCCGAGACGGGTGAGGATGCCTCGCAGGAAAGGGGGGGTGGGGGGAGCCCTCCACTCCTCCTGAAATCTGACCGTTTAAATGGAGTTAAAGGCTTCTGGAGACAGTTTGTGTGCCTCTGCTGAGATTAAGGAAACCTGTCAGCCTGCTGCTGTTAGCAGAGAGTGTGAGATGGAGATAGTGAAGGAGTGTCTCTCCACACGCCTGCAGCTCCTCACTGATAACAGACACTCAGCAGCAGTTTGAAAGCTGGCAGATGTTGAAGAATAGGAGCAGCAGTATAAAAACCTGCCTTGATGCTGTCTTTGTATATTTATAGTCAAACAGTAATGCTGCAGCGACTCGGTTTCACATGCTTTTTGTTGACTGTTTCTGTCTCGGCAGCTCCTCACAAGTTCTACATCGGCTTCCGGTACGTCCACCCGCTGACGGAGGAAGCCATCGAGGAGATGGAGAAGGACGGTGTGGAGAGAGCCGTGGCCTTCACACAGTATCCTCAGTACAGCTGCTCCACCACAGGTGACACAAGCAGGAAGTGAAGTCGGTTAAATGTATAAAACTCAACATGCACCAAATTAAATAAAATGTGTAAAAGGAACAACTGGAAGATTAGAGACGTTTGTGCTCGTTAATGTCGCCACACCCAGGGTGCTGTCTGCTCCTGATAAACTCACTCAGCAGCTCTGACTCAGACCAAAGAACAAAGGTCTGAGTGATGCAGCAGAGTTCAAAGGTCACTGGAGGAAGGGTAGCTGTGAGTGATGAGCAGCAGCCGAAGGTTTTTAGTGCGTTTACAGCATGAATGTCTTCTTTCAGGCAGCAGTCTGAACGCCATCTACCGTTACTACAGCAACAGAGCCGACAGGCCGAAAATGCGCTGGAGCGTCATCGACCGCTGGCCCACACACCCCCTGCTGGTGGAGGTTAGATACACAAAAACATGCACAGTAAAGACAAACCAGGGCTGATTACAGAGTGAGACGGGAGCGATCGAAGCAGCAGAACAGCCCTGCTGTGTTTGTAGAAGTCTGTGTGCTTTATCAGAGGCACATTTCACTGGCAGCATTTATTACAATACAACAAACACTGGTGTGTGTGTGTGTGTGTGTGTGTGTGTGTGTCTGCAGTGTTTCGCAGAACATATCAGAAATGAACTGCTGAAGTTTCCAGAAGATAAAAGAGATGATGTCGTCATTCTGTTCTCAGCACACTCGCTCCCCATGGCTGTAAGTATGCACGATTATTACTGCTTATACTGCTCACAGTACTATCAGTACTACTTGTGCAAAGTAACACTGATAAAATACTTGCGTTTGACTCTCAAAAACTGGACCAGTGGTATCGATGTTTCTGTTCAGCGACGATTCGATTTGTTATAGAATTCAATTAAAATGCTCCAAAAAGCACAAACAGGTCATGAGATGGAGTTAAGGGTCTCCAACTGGTGGAGATTAATCTGTGTCATCACACCTGTCAGTCAAACATCCCAGATTTTAAACTTTAACATCTTTTGAAATGGGTGGATTATTAAAACCGTTTTTGTTACCAGGCTGTAAAAGTTTCTTCCTGCTGTAAACTTATTTTATCATCACTGTTTGAGTCACATTTAGAGAGGAGCTGCAGTCATTACTGCTGATGAAGGCAACATGGAGTCTGGTCCTGATCACTGATCAGATGGTGCCACTTTACCCCTCAGTGCACATTTAGCAGCGTGTTGCTGTTTTTTCTGCAGGTTGTAAACAGAGGTGACCCGTATCCTCAGGAAGTGGGAGCCACAGTTCACAGGGTCATGGAGCGGCTGGGACACTGTAACCCCTACAGACTGGTGTGGCAGTCCAGGGTGAGCAAACATGTAATGAAGCAGTGTTGATAGTGTTGTGGTGATCAGGCGACGCTGCACAGTACTGATCATATTGGCCACATTGAAGAATTGCTTATGTCAGACATCAGCATCCTCCCCTCAGTGGTAGCTGCTTCATTCACTTGCCTAAACGTTGAGAATGGTGTAACTTGGAATTTTCTGTGGTGAATGCAGAGGAGGTTACTGAGATAACCGGAGCCTGGAACGCCCCCTAGCTGCAAACTGTCACTGACAAAGCTCTTTGCTTCCTGATTGGTCGCTTCACACCTCCTTAATTAGACAAAGGGGGCGTGGCAGTATGCCTATGGGTAAGAACAAAACTGGCCACTGCTCACATTTCTGGCCTTCATATAATCTGAAGGACCAACGTGTGCTGGTTTTTGTTTTATTATACTTGCATGCAACTAAAGTCTAAATCTAATTTAGGCCTGACCAGCCCTGCTTTTGTAGTTTGTTGCCACTAGATGGAGCCACTTGTCTACCTAATACTGCAGCTACATCACAGTAGAATCCCTCAGAGCTTTCAGTGCTGAGATCATGCATGAATGTTCACGCTGGAGGTGTCTGAGCTGTCACCTGTGGCTCAGAATAAATAACCCAGCACATGTGGAAATGCACAGCGTGTAGTACAGACAGTACCAAAGGTGGCGTTCCTGCAAGATGATCATAGCATCAGTTTTTTTTCATATTAAATCTGATTGCAAGAAAGGTCACGGGCTCGTTTAGGTCCTCATGGATCCAGGAAATCTAGTCTGTGTAGACCGGAAGTCAGCCGTGTCCTGTCTGGTCTCTCAGGTGGGGCCCATGGCGTGGCTCGGTCCCCAGACGGACGAGGTGATCAAAGGTCTGTGTGAGCGAGGGAAGAAGAACCTGCTGCTGGTGCCCATCGCCTTCACCTCGGACCACATAGAGACCTTACACGAGCTGGACATCGAGTACAGACAGGTGCTGGGAGAGGAGGTGAGGAAGTGGAGAAACATGCAGCACTGTTTATATTGATGCTTTTTCAGTTTTATATTAAAAAAAATTAACCAGGAACACAAACGCTGATCTGAAAGACCATGAGGTTTAATTTCTGCTGCTCCAACTTGATCATATCAGCCAACAACCGTAACAGCAGCAACGTCTGAAAACTTGGTTTTCCTGCTGCTGATTTAACGACTGCCACAAAAGGAGCGACTGTGACCGTGTCGGCCTTCAAATTAACATTTTTACTTTCATAACGATCTCTTATTGAATTCTCAGCATAACTCGCATCATAAAACTGTAACAGAACTTCCAAATGGAGTATTATCAGTATTATGGGGGGGGGGGGGGGGTGCATTTATGTATTTGTGGGGTTGGGATGAGGCTCTTTATCCTGGGTGTGTGTGTGTGTGAGGTTTGTTTTCCAGCAGCCCAGTGCCCTCTGTCTGTCTGAAGGCACCAGTAAAATGACCACCAATCAATGTGACTGGTGCCACAAAGATCTGCGCGATTAACGATGGTTTCTCACAAGTATACAGTTTCCAGACCGTCACCTGAAGCAGTGCATCTGTCTCAGATGTTCTCATGTTCCATAAAGTTCTGTCTTTAGGTCTAGAACACCAAAAACTGACCCCAACAAACACACTCACACGGTCAGTGTGTCGGAGCCAGCAGTTCAAAATGAACCCTGCTGTAAAAACTGAATAAAATTTTAAGTTTTGAAGAGAAGCTTTTCTCCAGGTTTGGATGTAAATCTCCCAGAGCAGAAGTCGCCTAAGCGAGTGTTTGCGGCCTTATCTCAGTTTAGTATAATCTGAAGCTGAACATATTAATAAATGTCATGTCCAATACTTTTTTTTTTTTTTAACATAATGTTGCACTAACAGCTGTTTTTCTTTGCAGTGTGGGGTGGAGAACATCAGGAGAGCCGAGTCTTTGAATGGGAACCCTCTCTTTATGAAGGTACCTGTCACACACCAGCCTGACCCACATCTGCAGAACAGACTGTGTATTTATAAAAAAAAACAAGGTGACCCGTTAGTTTCTGAAGTTATGGTTTGATCCCTTGAGTTGAGCAAATAATGGCTGCATCTACCTCAGATGACTTGTCAACCACGGATACTCTTTATACTGTTTATCAACACTTTTGGGGCCATAATCTGCAAAATGAGAACAATCGCCTATCGAAGAACAGTTAAAATTGGGACCATAAACTCACCCAGAAAGTCTTTACTGACCTCACAGTTCAAGTGGGGAAGAGGAGGGTCATTGTTCCCGTAGACTTCAATGCAACCGCACTTCTATTTTAAAACCACAGGAGTTGCCCCCTGCTGGTCATTGGAAAGAATGCAGGCTCATCCAAAGACTGACTTGTACAATTAGGTAATTATGAAGCAATGCAAATGAATGTGAACATTTTCAAACTCCATATAAAATAATGTGTTTTCTGTGGCAGTTACACTTTTCGCTCAGGTTCCCAGACTGCATAAAACAAAGGGGCGGGGCTGCTTTGTTAACGTTGGTGTTGGCACTGTTGGAGGCATTTTGCAGCCTTTTATAGGGAAGAGCCATGAAAACCTTCAGCACTCAGGTGCTGAACCTATAAAACAAAAGATGGCAGCAGACGGTCCTATGAAGCAAGTTGGTGACTTACTGGATACCTCCTTCATTCCATCCTTACTACTTTCCTTTTCCCTTGTCACCACTTTCCCTCACTGTGCCCCCACCTCCCTCTTTTTCCTTCATCCTCAACCCTGAAACCTTTCTCACAACAGGCAACTCCTCCAGCTGTAGTTGGAGTAAGTGTGTGTGTGTGTGTGTGTGTGTGTGTGTGTGTGTGTGGTTTATTAAAGGAAAGGGGCAGATCAATGGGAACCTTTAGAGCTGACTACAGTAGAACTGAACCGCCCGGCTGGCTGGCTGGTCAGGCCCGCCGTGCTCAGAGACCGCTCACTCTCTGTGTGTGTGTGTGTGTGTGTGTGTGTGTGTGTGTGTGTGTGTGTGTGTGAGAGAGAATCAATATCAGAGGATGATTAGTTGGTAGTTACTGACGGACGGTTTCCTTGGTGTGGTTTTAGTTTCTCAGTGAGCTGCTGCCGTCTGCAAGTAGCAGCAGCTGGAAAATAAAATACATTCATCAGGATTTTTACTGCACACTCTGGCTGGTGTTGGAGCCCCCCCCCCCCCAAAAAAAAAATTAAAAAATTGCCACACCAAACAACCTTTTATGCAGTTTCAGAGTTGCAGAAAATAAAGTTCATTTGTGACTCGTGTCACCTACCAGTAGATGCTCTCACTGTTCCAGCATATTAGCTGAAGTTTGTAATCTTACTGTGATCATTGTCTATCAGCCTGTAGTTCAGGACTCCAGGGCGGCCCCTGTGACTGTAGAAAATCCAAAATAAATCAGTTTAACTGCAGGTTTTTAAAGCTTAACTTACACTCGTGCATGATGTGTCTGCATTGCTCTGTGATTTAGATGCTACTAGTGCCAATTAGATCAATCACACTAAATGCATCTACACAATGTGTAGATGCATTGAGGTTATGGTATTAGTGTAGGGTTTCAGAAGGGTCTGCAGTTACACTGCACCTAACATAAGAGCCCCACTTCCTTTTAGTAGCCTTTAAAGTGAAAATACTGACTTGAGCCATTGGTTTAATGACCGTATCGAGCCCTGATCTGTGCAGGAAATGTTTGACGGTACTTTTCTGACTCACCCATCTCATCCAGGCCCTGGCAGACCTGGTTCAGTCCCACCTGAAGTCCAACGAGCCGTGTTCCCGTCAGCTGACCCTCCGCTGCCCGCTGTGCACCAACCCCGTCTGCGGAGAGACGAAGGCCTTCTTCACCAACCAGAAGCTCTCATAGAAACTCGACGTGCACGCACACACTCTGATGCAGCAGGGCGACCTGTGGAGGAGCACGAGGCCTTCTTCTACAAAGCTTCATACAAACACACACACACCGCCTCCCCAGCAAGAGTCAGTTAACCGGGAGAAATCACCAAGAAATGATCAAATGGTTTCTGCAAATGGATTCAGTTGTTTTTGGCCTTTCCATGGGACTGATATCTGCCTTTAAAACCTCCTCGTGCCGCCTAAACTCATGATTTCATCTCAGCAGAGAGGTTCAGTCTTCTGCAGAGACCATTTGGTCAAAGCTTGTGTAGATTAGAGAACTGACGCATTACATGACAGAGCTACACAGGGGGAAAATTGCACTATTTAATTTTGTAAAAACAAATTTCCCCTTACTCACATTCCATTTGCTTCGCCCCTGCTAACTTCCATCAGAGACCCTGTTTTCTCAGCTCCTTGCTGGTGCTAAATGACAGTCGGCCACGACGCCGCCGCACACGTGAAGGGTTCTGGGCTGTCTGGCTGTTTCCTTCACCCTCCAGCTCTCCTGCTGCTTCATGCCATTGGCTTAGCAGCCTATAGCCCTGCCCATCCTGCTGCAACCCCTGAAATGTGATTGGAGGAGGTTGGTAATGGCGAGCTTAAGAGAGAAAAATGGGTTAAAGGTTTGAAGAAATTGGCCCCACAGTAAGATTTCAGTTCAAAAGTTAGGAAACTAGAGTCAGACTGTGACCCTCTCAGTATTAGAAAATGAGATGATTTACAAGCTAGAAAAATGTGCTGCTTCTGTTTTTTCTACTGAGCTTTTGAGCCTCAGCCAAAAGTAAAAGAACTGAGGGACGATCGAACTGTTGCATGCAATTATTTTTGAGACTGGGTCAGTGAATCGGCCAGAAGGTGAACTAGTGGCCACAAATTTCCTCAAATAAAATGAGGAATATAATGAAGAGACCAATCGGAAATGTGCCATAAAATAAGGAGGAAGACTTCTACATAAAGTAGTGAAATTCTATCCGTCAGTCCGCTCATGCACCCCCAGTGACAAAAACCCAACAAATGCTACTGCTTTATAGTCGGCAGCATATAAATGCTGAAAGTCATGAGTTTAAAAACATTATTATTATTATTATTATTATTATTATTAAGTTCCCATGGGTGTAACAACTCTGAAACAGACTAAAATTATATTGATATACTGTGGGTCCATCTTCCTGGTTGTGCATGTGAGG
The DNA here is from genome assembly GCF_007364275.1 of Archocentrus centrarchus. Classification (NCBI taxonomy): domain Eukaryota; kingdom Metazoa; phylum Chordata; class Actinopteri; order Cichliformes; family Cichlidae; genus Archocentrus; species Archocentrus centrarchus. Next base: position 23,863,268 of record NC_044357.1, read on the forward strand.
AGCTGATTATCATCCAGTGGTAAAGAACTTATTTTCCCAGGGTTCTGCTCTTCTTTCCCTCAGAGGAAAAACGGAGGTATGAATTGTAGTTTTGGAGGATTGTTACACCTGAACATGCTACAGTCAGATTACAGTTTCTGAGTTCAGATTTCAGGTAAAGGCCATTTAGAACTTCTTGAAAATGAAACTTACCCCCACCTTTCTGTCGGTCCTCAGTGGGTTACTCTCAGCTGCAGTTATGGTTTCTCTTGTGAACAGTCCCAAACGACATCCAATCAATCACCAATAGATCAGCACCAATCAAATACCTTAACTCCTATAAGGCTGCGTCAGTGTCTCCTCCATCACTCTAATCTGAGCCAACACAGAAAATGTCTTTAATCTTAAACGTATCCCATCATGCTTTGGGTGCGAGAAGAGCTTCAGTTTGGAAGGACTAACAAAGACGAGGGCAGAGAAGTAGCATAAAAATGACATTCGTCAGGTGTTTAACTGCAGTTTACCTTCACTGACTGCTGTTTGCATATAAAAATAATTGATTCACATGCACACACCCCCCCCCCCCCCCCCCCCCCCCTTATTAAATCAGATGCACTAATACTTACTCTGAATCAAAGAATTCCATAATTTCAGTGTGGGTTCATAAAAGCTCCAGACGAAATCTCGATGGCTGCTGCTTTGATCCCAACCTGACATCCCGTTGTCTCGGGAATGTCGAGTATGAGGGAGGTAACCTTTGACCTTTCCCTGTTCCCTCTTTACGGATTTTGTTCTGTTATGCAGTGAAAATGTGCCTTTTGTTTGTTTTTTTGTTTTTTTACACTGGTTGATAAATTACTGGACTTGTGCTGTATGTAAGTTTTGTGCTTAACCAAAATGCTGACAGGAAACTCCACCCTGAATTTGCACGTTCCTGCTGTGATCCGGACCATTTAAAAAAGCTCGTCTTTAAACTGCTGTAACCGAAGTGCACGTGTTTATGTGAAGGTCCTGTCTCTTTAAGGGCCTCCCCTTTCTGAAAGCACGCAGTCTTCTGATTGGCTAGATTCTGGAAGAGTCCTTTAATTTCTCTTAACTCATTACTTGAAACTATGACTTGTGTAAATGTTGGAACATTGTAGCATTATGTAAAAAAAAAAAAAAATATGGACAAAGTACTAAAACATTATTTCCAAACCGAGTACATGCAGAATATTTGAATAGTTTAAAAATAACGTGGTCGTCCCGCCTGTGTTTTGTTTCGTCACTGACTGTGCGGATGGCGATCGGTTAAACTTCACGAACAAGCTTGAAGTTTGTAGATGATGATGATGATGGGAGCTCACGTCAGCCGGTCGTGCTGATGGCCGTGTTGTTTCCGGTGCTCACATAAAATCGGTTATTTTGGCTCCTCCATCTTTCTGCTTCCTCTGTGCACACAGACACGTTGATGCTCTTCCACAGCTTGTTTTTGGAATATTTCACCCATTTCAGTCGAGTCCTTATTAATGTCTGCATCCATCAGCTGTCTGAAGTGGTTTGTTGCTGTGACACATGATGCAGGGCTTTTGAAGCAGCTTTGTGAAGGTTTAAAGGAGCATTTGGCTCCTTGTGTGCAGCAGTTGAGCTAAAAGACAAAAAAAATTCAAATCCCAAAAATATCACTTTAATGCACGTTGACTAAGAATGGAAAGATGGCAGCACAAAGGCATGCTCGTACAGGGTGGGTGGATCCTAATTTATGCTGAATGATCCTCCATGTGTCAGCTTGAACAACTGTTGTGAGGTATGACTGTTTAGTTTCATTTTGCAGTTTGATTTGTGGACACGGCGGCGATCCACTGTGCTTGTTTGGATTTATTTATTTTGTTTTTGTTCCAGAGCGCACAAACATCTGTCTCCACTGTATCATGTTTTTTATAGAAGTACATGTAAGTGAGGAGATGTGGTATTAACAGCGCAGTTAGACTACAGCGAGTCTTCCTTCAAAATAAAATGGGGAAAAAGGCATTGTGTGATTTCTCATTATTGTAAGAAATGTTGATTTGAAATCTTTAGTCATGAATCAAATGAGGTGAGACGTCAGACTGACATGCACTGACCACTTTATTAGGTACACCCATTTAACTGCTCATTAACACAAGTGACTAATCAGCCGATCACAGAAAATGGGTTAAAGATGACTAACACCTGCACAGGTGGAGGGAACACTCTTCAAAGAAGCCACAACAGTTTTGCAGCAGGCTGTAATTCTATTTTAGCTTTAAAGTCTGGAGGTTTTGCTGTGTTTCATTTGGAGCGAGAAGTCAGAAATCCCGAGTTCCCAGTTGGAATTTTGAGCTGGAAGATGGTAAAAACTCAGTAATCTGGAATATGACTGTATCTGACTCTAAATATGCCTTACATGCGGCACTGTGCGCGCTCTGTGAACTCGCTGCGTGTGAAAATGACACGAAATATCAATCCGGTAACTTCATTAATGGGAATTAAAAGCAGCATTTAAATGGGCGTCTTCGGTTTTGGACACATTTGTTCTTCCTGGGGAGCATGTGGGACGTTTTTACATTTTTGATGCTTGGATCAGATTTTTGTTTAAACCTGAGATTGTGCACACTTACATATGACCAGGATTTTATTAGATTATTCCTTCTTTCTCATCTTCTCTCCTTAATTGCATCCTCTTACTTGTATTTCTCCTCAGCTTTCCTTTTTCTCCCTCTTCTGAGTCTATCCCTCACTTTCACCTCCACCTTGGAAAATATTCCTTTCTTTCATCCACTTTCCTGTTTCCCTTTCTCCCACGTCTTCCTCACTTCCTCTCCCATCTGTCTTCTTTCATTCCTTCTCCTCTTTCCCATCTCGCCCATTTCTCTTCATTTGTGCTTCATTTTTTCTGCTTTTATCCCCTCGCCTGTTTTCTCTTCCTGTCATCCCATAATTTTCTCTTCCCTTCCTCTTCCCTCCTCCTTGCAGCTCTTCCCCTCCCCCCCTTCTCTTTCCTATCTTTTCCAATCGTCTGTCCTCTCTCCTTTCCTCTTGCGCCCCCACCCCAGTTTTCCTGTGCTTTTCCAATCTTTTCCTCATCCCCCCCCCCCCCCCCCCCCCCCCCCCCCCTCCTGCACCATTCATTCCTATCTCGTCTCCCTCCGCCTCCCTTCATCGTTTTTCCCAGCAGTCCCCTGCGGTGTTGCAATCACCTCTGCTGCTGTTGATTAAGCTGAGAGAGATTGGCTGTCCACGACCCAATAACCCCTGAGGGCGGCCGGCTGAGCGCCCCCTCCCCCCCTCCTCTTCCTCCTCCCTGCGTCTGAGCCAGCAACTATCTTTCATTTCATTTTCTTCTTTCTCCTCATCTTGCTTCATTCCATGTTTTCTTTTTGTCTCCTCGTTCTGTTTATCTCCTCTCCCCCTCTGTCCTTGTTCCATTTAATCTCTACTTTTAATTCCCTCCCTCATTTAGCTCCTTTTCCCATCCCATCTTCCTTCCTTGTACCTCAATAATCTGTCCCCTCCTATTTTGCCCCCTTGCTGCCTCTTCTCTGTGAAAGGAAAACCAATTAAGAACTCTAAACTGCACACAGAAGCATTGATGTGACCATCCCCTCCATTTCATACTAACCTCATCTGCAAACTTCACCTCCTGTTCCTGAAAACAGAGACTTACCTGTTTACAAAAAAAAGTGTTCAGACGGTCACAACTCGCAGTGGCTGGATTACTGTGGTTACTAAAAACCTCCGCTTTGCTGTAATATCACTTTGATTAGGAAATGAATTCCACAGACTGACTCGTTATAATGTTGGCATCCTATCACAGCACCCACACTCAGTGAGCTCGTTAGAGCTGAAGCTGAATGGCTAGGTGCTTTATTTTATACACCTGTGACTGAAAACACCTGAAGTCAAAGCTGAACAGGTAATACTGTTGGCCATAGTACAGTACGGCTGCACAAGCTGATGAATGACCTCCTTTTAGTGCCAAATAAAGCTGCACAGGTCTGACCTGCACACGCTCAGTACTGTTCCCTGATCAGCCTAAGCTTGAGCTGCAGTAAGTAGTTGGTGGGTGTTTAACTTTTTCCATCATCAAACTCACTTAATTTGACCTTTAATTGTTTGAGGGCATCAGCAGCTGACTGTAAACATTTGTTAGCACTGGAAGACGCTGTTTTCATGCCACAAGGGACGGATGTCATTTTAGACATCCAAGAGAGCACGTGGAACACAAACATTTATAATGAATCTCTAACGTTTATCTCCGTTCTTCAGCCCTCTCCTCCTCTTCCTCTCCTCCTTCATGTCCTTTATTTTCTTCTTTCCTTCAGTCTTTGATTTAGTCCAGCTTCTTCTGTTTCCTGACATTTCCACATCCAAATCTTCCTTTCATCTCAAAAGCTTTGCACTTAATTCTGCAGTGCTGGGTTGGAGGAGCTGCTCAGGACTAAAAGTGTAGGTGTGTGTGTTGTGGTGACTGCAGGCAGCTAGTAATTGAAAAGCCAGGACGTCGGTGCCCGGAACCCCGTGACCTCGTATTGAGGAGCGACCATTGATTTCTACAGAGCTAGAGAGAGAGGGACGGAGCGAGGTGTGAGGAGAAAGAAATTAGAGAAGTGAAACTGAGAGAGGAGGAGAGAGAAGGAAGGATGAGAGGAAACCAGAGAGGACGAGGAAGCAGAGAATAAATAACAAAGGAAGTAGAATGAAAATGTAGTAAATGCTGCCCAGTACTGCAGTGGGGAAAAAAGAGCAACCTCGAGGGGTAAACGTGGGACTTTTTATCCCCACTGAACACCAGAAGTAAGTGATAACCAAGGAGCCAAAAACTGCAGTTCCTCTGGTGGTCGCTTTAGGCTGGCATTAATCATTAAAGACCACAGTTTTAATTCCTGGGCTTCTGCAGGTCAGACTATTTAGATCAGTTTCTGTCAATAAAGATGTGCCTGAGTCTGCTGATGAATTATTTTCTGTGCCCTCATTTTAAAGCAGAACCAAAAAGGCAAAGGCGGGTCAGGCGACTTTGTTTGGGAACGACGTAGTGGTCGATATAAGCCGGGGTGCACCGAGCTCAGCATAGTTTACAGGCTACTTGATTCCCTTTCACCTGCATGCTGCCTGTTTACACTCATTTGTGGAGGTGTATTGGCTCCTGTCCATTGGCATTAGCAATGTCAGCCTAGTTCAGCAAACGTACGCAGCCTGCAGCACAAAGTCCTCCTACTTCAGCTTGAGAGCAAACCAAGCAGGAATCTGCTGGACTGTTAATATAAACTTAGCCAAAGCAGTAAAGCTAAAATCTTACAGTCAAGCTCTTCTGTCACTTCCTGCTGCGTTAACAAACGCCAACGTTGCACAACAGTTCCCAGCAAGTCGTTCTTCGGTTTCCCACGCTTTGTCCTCCTTATCAGGCATCTGACCCACAGGTAATAGAAAGACAATGTCACGAGATTAACAGCTACACAATGGGCCACTGTTTCCCTGGCAACAGAGGGAGGAAGGCGAGCAGGAGGTATGGGATGGAGTGATTAAAAGGGGAGAGGAGGAGGAGGGTTAAAGGGGAGAAGTGAGTAGGTTGATTACTGAGAGGAGATGGATGCTGGAATGACTGCAGTGAGAGAAAACAGAGCAGAGTGACACCGAGCAGAAAAGAACGAAGAGACGAGGGAGGCGATGGAGTCATTAAAGACAGACGGGTTCGTGGGAGAGGTTAAAGAGAAGAGAGGAGAGGTACGAGGTAATGATGATCAGTCTAACAAAAAATGTGGGATGAGATAAAGAAGAAAAACATTAAATAACAAAATGAATTCATCAACACTGCAGGATGAATTTACTACAAACAAATCATCATGAGACCACGAGTCTGATTTGGGACCCCCTTGACTTGACTGGCTTTTGCAGCTGCTTCAGCAAGTTGGCATAGTATTCTCCATTGATAGTTTGGCCTTTTTGAGGGTAGTCAGTGAGCACGATGCCCGTTGCATCTCAGAAGACAGAAACCATCACCTTCCCTGCTGATGACACCACCTTGGCCCTCTTTGGTGGGGGAGAAGATGGGTGTCTCCACTGCGTGGACTGCCGTTTGGTCTCTGGCTCTAAGCGGTGAACCCAACATTCATCTTGGGTGAGGAAACATTCAATAAAACGGTCTGAATTTGCTTCAAAAAGTGCCAAGTTCGCCTGCGATATGACCAGCCTGGTGTGCTTTTGATCCAACGTTAAAAGTCGTGGCACTCGCCGAGCAGAAACCTTTGACATGCCAAGTTTGTTATGCTGAATGTTCTCGATGCCTGCAGGATTAGCTATCTGATTAACAGTTAAACGTTTGTCATCCATCACCATGTGGTGAACACGGTCAGTGTTTTCTTGGGTGGTGGCCGTGGCAGGATGTCATCTTGGGCCATCTTCAAGGCTCTCCCTACCCCTACTCATAATAACTGAACTGTTCTCTTAGGTCGAGATCAGGTAACTGACTTGGCCATTGAAGAATATCCCATTTCTTTTCCTTGAGAAAGTCTTGGGTTTGCTTTGGGTCATTATCCCTTTGACTGTGAAGTTGTGTCCACCCACTTTTGGAGCATCTGTCTGAATCTGAGCAGAGAGTACCACCCTGTACACTTCACGATTCATCCTGCTGCTTCTATTAGCAGCCACAGCATCCAAACACCAGTGATCCAGATCCACTGGCAGCCACACATGTCCATACTGTAATGTTATCTCCACCATGTCTGGCAGGTAATGTGGAATGCTAGCCTCTTGTCTTCCTCTTCCCATCATTCTGGTACAAGTTAGAGTCTAAAGAACTGTTCAGCCTTTTTTAGATGTTTTCCAGCAAAGTCTAATCTGACCTTTCTGGTCTTGAGTGTAACCAGTGGTTTGCACCTCATTGTAAACTCAATGTTTTTATATTTGTGAAGGCGTCTCTTAAGTGTAGGCTTTGACAATGATACACTTACTTCTTCAAGAGTGCTTTTGACTTGGTTAGATTTCACATGAAAGTAATTCTGTCATTATCCACTTTGCCTTCTGTGGTCTTTCTATCAGTAATTAGCAGGTATGTGAGTCCATGCGATGTATCCGTGTAGTTTATGGATGCAAATATTGAGGCGCTTATGTTAGCAAGTTTTTGCTAACCAAGCTAGGTAGCATTAGCTGATAACTTATGGTCACTTTCGTTTTCAAAAAACCGACTGGGCAAAGACCAAAACGCTAACTTTGAGGGTTCAAGTCCAAAACCAAAAGGTGACATGACAGTGGCCACATATGTTTTATATTTAAAACACCCCACCTAAAACTTTAAGGTATAAAATGAATATATGAATTTACAGTTTAATATCATAGTATGTTTTATTACAAAAAAAATAACAGGAGAATCAGTTGTACATGGATAAGACCATTGTGATTTCTTTATTGATTTTTTTTCTTCTTTTATACATAGAGTGGAACAACAATTATTCTCCAAATAGCTCCTTCATGTTTGATCATCAGTTTTATTCCACACCACAAGTTTGCAGTCACTTCACTTTTTCTGTTCCAAACAAATGTCAAAAATAAAAATGTCTCATTGGACTTTTGATTACAGTATGACAAATATGACAAAATGTAAAGAAAAGGGAAAAATAAAATAACATTAAAAAAAGTTAAAAACAAAGGATTAAAATGGTGTTTAGGGTGAGGTTTTGGCGGGAGAATATGTGATTGGATGATACAGGCGAGGTTTTGGCGGGAAAGCATGTGATTGGATAACGTAAGAAAATGTGTTTTTAAGAGGAAACTGCTATAATTATTCTCCACTGCAGTGTCTGTGGTAATTAAAAACGTGGACAGGTTGTGATTTTGTCCACATACTGACTTTATGGCTCTGCCACTTTGACCTTTGACCCAATACTGTTGATGCTGCTGATGCTGAAACCAGGAATTCTGACTGAATTTCTGTTTATATGCACAAAAGAAATGAGGCTAAATGTACAAATTTTATCTTATTGGTTTGATGTAAAACTTTTCATCTTACTTGTGCAAGTTAGTGTTAGGTACACATAAGTTATTAATAAGTTAATAACTTAGGCGACTTGTGAGCTTTTGATTTTATGAGTTTTTTTTTTTTTTTAGGAAAACTTAATGGTAACCAGGGCATTAAAAAGTAACATTTGTATCCATGTGGGTTTATAGCAAAAAGATAAAACAGAAAATAAAAATATGGATTTAGCATATTAATTTATCTTTACCACCAGATTAAAAAAAAAAAAAAGCAAAAATATACCTGACAAGGACAAAAAAAAAAAAGTTTTCCAAAGTCCGTCTGTTAATTTTGGGGGGTAGATGCCATTTTCTGTTATGATCCTGCTTAAGTTACAATAACACTGGAAGTGCTCTGTTTTCAGTAACACTGCATGAATTTTAACACAATCACAAAACACTCATCTTGAAAATGTTTTTTTTTCCATCTGTCGGAAACACTGAAGTAACTTTAACTTTCACTGAGCGTTAATTCAGTTACTGAGTTATGGAGGACCATTTGTGACAAGATTCTCAACAATAGAAATACTTTTCTTTTGACATTGAAGTAACTTGAATTTGATCATCAGTCCATTTGTTTGTTGGCTCTTGTTGTTCAAAGATGGCAGGTAAAAAATAAGATTAAATTTTGAGCTTCTCCTAAGCTGATGCTCCCATAATCCAAATGGAAGCAAGTTATCAGGTTAAACATCAGCAGGTCAAAGGTGTGCTAATGCGAGATGCAACACAAAGGTCTGTTTGTATAGCATATAGTGATGGAAATGAAACAAGAAGATGACAACAAGAAGATGGTTAATAATAAGACTCACAATGCATTACATGGCTAGCTAATTATACTCATGCATAAAATCTGGGCTATAGAACTGCTGTATGGATTATGTAATGTGATGCTAGCATTACTGCACAGGACAGAAAGCCAAATAAAAATGTAAAAGAAATACGTGAAAGCAGCTGTTATTATTCTGGGCTGAAACATGATTGTGGCATCATTCCAACAATGTTCCCAATCGGAAAAATATCCACAAGTGGACAAAAACCCCTTCAAAAGAAGCAGAGACCAAAAAAAAAAAACATTTAAAATGATGCATCCCTCAATCCTTGGCAGATGGGACAAAGAGAGAACAGCAATACATCAACAAGAAAGAGAGCATAGAAGAAGACAAGCATTTTTAATTTTTGGTTTTAGCGCACCTTTTTAACTATCACAAAAAATCACAACTTAAAAATGTATAAAGCTTTTTACCCCACATTTGTTTCATTTTAAAGTTACAGTTACCAAAAAAAGGAAGAAGAGCAAGTGAATAATTTATGACATACGCTATAATAACATCATCCTAACACTAGTGTCTATGAGGTATATCTGCAACAGTTTGGTAAAGAGAGCACGGTCTGCGCACAACGCTCACAACTTTGTCTCCATGTTTTTTTTTTTTTTAAAGCTTTGCAACCATTTAAGAAGAAGAAGAAGAAGAAGAAAGAGGAAGAGGAAGGCAAGGAGCTGAATTTCCACCTGAACTGGTCGTTTCTTTGGTTTCTTTCTTGCTCAAGATCGTAAAATTGTTAATTCAGAAACTCAAGCGCTTTGAGGTCTTGCAGTGACACGTTTGATCTCCATTCTATGATCACAGAATCAACATAAAATCTGCTATAAAGTCACAATATATCAAATTTATTTTCACAGTGTTGCAAATTAAGCGGAGATGGTGATAAAATGGGTTTGCAAGCATGTTCTGTGATCAGTCGTTCTTTTGATCGCAAATAATAAAAGTTATGTTTTTCTTTACTTAAACTTTATGTCTCTTTGGTTTCCATATATAAAAACATCCATTTAATCTCGCTGTGCAAATTCCTGGTGGCTTGAAACCAACATTTATTTCTGTATTAGAAAACTTTAAGGTTTTGTGGAGTTGGGAATTCACCTAATGTTGGTCAAAAATTTTAATGTCTTATATTTCTTTGGCTTTCTGTATATATGGTAGGCCAGGAAGTAAAAAATCACCATATAATCAATAGAATAGTTTGTTATATGAATTAATTGGAGAGAGAGAGAGAGAATGGGTTCGATGGTATGTTGTGACTTTGTTGCGGTCATAATACTTATATTACTGTTGGGGGAAAATGCAAAAAAAAAAAAAAAACTACAATGGAGATGACAAATTCCTGATCCAGAAACATCGCTCAATCAAACTAACAAACTCTGATGAGACTGTATCCAGTAGAATTGCTGTAAAACAGCTTTTCAGAAACTATAATCATAATTATTTCAGGGACGCTGTGAAGTTTGTTAGCATGTTATGTAAACATGCTGAAAAATCGAATTTCTTGTGATCACAATAAATTACTGTGTGGATAAAGATAATGCAAAAAAAGAAAAAAGATTAATGACAAAAACACTAAATTTTGACGTGTCCATGAGGTCAAACTACTTCATTCATCTCTGTGTTCATTCTTGATCATCTGCATCAGACTAGCTTTAAGCAAACATGAGATTAACATCTGCATTCAACATCAACCAGATCAAATGTGGTAACCCAGCTCAGGAAAGCGAGGGGACAGCAGGTAGAAGAGAGGAGTTAAACTGAGGAGGAAACCTTTGGTATTTGCTCTGTTTCTTTGCTTTGATTGTGCTGCAAAGCACCAAAGAGCAGTGAAGAACCTCAGCAGTGGCGGCCTCGCTGAGGTTTCTCCCTTTTCGTGGGAACAGAAAGTTTATAGCACAACAGAGAGATCTAGACTTCGCTTTGGTTCAAGCAAGGCACTCATCCAAGGTTATCTCATACTTTGCAACAAAAGCGCTCTCTTTGTTTTCCGAAGTAGCCTGGTTTGGAAAAGCAAAGTGTGTCAATCAACCCTAAAATTTTTCAGAGGTTTCTTCTGCCACCATTTGGCTTCCCCAGTTGATTTTTAAGCCAAATGCTTGTGAGAAGGGAAGTAAAATGGTGCAGCTGGATGCGTAGATCTCAGATATTTGATGCTACTTGCATATTGCTGCTGCTATGAGAGAAAAAAATACTGTTTTATTAACTGAAGACAGTTACATGACTTTAAGACATTGTGGCTCCCTTTTCCTTCAGTCTCCTGAACCACTTTGGTATGCTTTGCTTTTCCAAGCAGGCCTGTGAGATCAGTGTAAAGTTGGTGGAGTATTTTGTCTCATCATCTGTCTCACAAATGTGGTTTGTTTTTTTTTGTCTAGGGGATGCAGAAGGACCCACAGAGCAGAGCAAAGAAGCTCACAAATGACTCTTATTTCATTTCTTGAGATGTTTCTTGTTTGCATTTTAGAGCAAAGCAAAAAATGTCTAACATTACCTGGTAGACTTTTAGCACTATCACAGTGGGCAGGATTCAATTATTTTGACGCATCCTCAATAGAACAATTAAGAGGGTCAGAAATGGTTCGTTTGGCTCCTTCCTGCTCAAACACAGTGTCACATCATTGCAGTTGCTGTGCAGCACTAAGTTGTAACAATCAGCCATCTAATTAAAAAAAAAAAAAAAAGAGTCCTGAAAGAGTGTTGAGGATGAAGCAACAAGACTTTGGTGTCTGAACAGAACACATATCATCCAATAGGTGTTTATTACTTGTTTAAAGGGCTGGTTGTCTTATTACTGCGGTCTTTATGGTTCAGTGCAGTGATGCTAAGAGCTTCCAGCTTTTATATTTCAGTGCAAAGCATCGTTATTGGTCGTTTTTACTTTTGTATCTCAGTGTAAAGGCTTTTATTTTGCTTCTGTATGTTATACAATTACATTTAGTAGAAGTAGGCCTGTCACAATAACTAATTGTAGTTAATTTACCAACTACATCTGGCTGTACATTATATGTAAAAGATGCAGATTTTTACATTAAATTGTGGGGCTCTTCTTTTCGATGTTCCGGAGCCATTTAGCGGTTGCACGTATTTCTGAATTTAAAAAACTTATCACATGAAATGTTTGAGTTACGACTGAGCCCAGATATTCTGCATCCAGCTGGATCCTACATGATACCTGCCTCTTTCCCTTCTTTGCACTTTGTGTGGATAAAAGGTTGAGTGGGGCTAAAGGAGAAGCAGGGAAAGGAGAGAAAGAGGAAGTAAGAATAAGAGAAAAAAGAAACCGTAGAATCTGTGGGATTATTAATAAAACAGAGAAAGCACAAAAGCATGGAGCTGAGCGCAGACCGTACCGAAGAGGAAACAAATCTTTGGTTTCTTTGGTTTCATCAACACGATTAAAAGGACAAATGGAAAGTCAGTGAGGTAGCCTCTCTGGTTCTCACTACTGAAATAGAAAGTTTTTTTCTTTTTACACACAACAGACAAAGTCAGTCTTGGAAGCAGCTAGCTCTAAGGGACTCCTCAGTTTTCCTTCGTAACAAGCGAAACAAGTTGGTGTGTTGGCATTCACGCAGTCACACGTGTTGAAATCCTGATAACAGCAGGCATTTCACTTCCTGTTTATAGTACCTGGACCATGACATGGTTTATTTAGAGTTTATGGACTCTTTGAAGGGGATGTGCATATGCATATGGTTTGATTTATAAACTATCAGGCTTCTGGTGCTCACATATACTGTATGTAAAAGATGGACGTAGCCTTTGATTAGGGTCTGAAAAGTGAAGCCAATGCACGACCTGCATTCTTTATAATGGCCAGCAGGGGGTGGCTGCTCAGGTTGCAAAAAAGAAGTCAAATTGCATTAAAGTCTATGGGAAAACGACCCTACTTCTCACTGTATTTACAACCCCAGTAAACACTTTTCAGCTAAGTTTATGGTCTTAACTGATAGTTTGAAGTCTTCTTCATGACAGAACAATGTTCTTTTTATAAATGATGGTCCCAGAGTAACAGATAATAAAGTAGGGTATGCTTTTAGAGCGCAGTTAGTATGAATAGTTCCTGAGTCGGGCCCACCTTTCACTTGTGATGTTTAGTTCCACAAAACCAAGATGGTGACGACCAAAAGGCTCGAGGCGAAGCTTTAAAATGGCACGTCACCGTGGCTACATTCATGCTTTATGTACAATATACGGGGGCCCTCCAAAAAAAAATCTGGTACACACCTGACAATATGTCTTAGACTTGTAAAAAATTAAATAAAAATTATCTATCCATATCCTCGTCATCCTCTCTTGGACTACATAAAACTGTTTTTGATTTGCTGAATCTAAAATGTAACAAATAGGGCTTGAAAATGTTGGTTTTGAAGAAGTGTGCATGATAATATGAATAAGAGCTTTAGCGGGGTGTGAGCTGCGTGGATGTAAACACACACAGTTTATTGGCCTCTCAAGGATTCCAGTTATCTTTGGTGAGTCAGTTCATATCAGCATGTGGCCCTTCACTTCACCTGATCAAGTGTCACTAGAACATCAGTCTGAAATTCATTGCTTGTTCAACAATGGTCAGCAGGATGCAAACAAATCAGCAACAAAACAATAAATTAGCCACAAAAATCACAGGGAGGAAAAAGAAAAGCAGATGCAGTGCTCATCATTCAGTAGGCTAGTATTTGTCATCAAGAGATTGTTTTCATTTCCAAAAAACAAAAATCATTACCAGGACAAACAAAACAAAACGACAAACAAACAAACAAAAATCCCCCAAAAAACAAAACCCAAAACTAGATCGGCTAAAGAGTGAGAGCAAGTGTTGACATTCAGAAGTACGCGAGTCTAAATCGACATTTCTACATTGTTTTGTCATTAAGTCTAAACATTCATAACACAACATCTCATTTGCTTTTAAAAGTAAAGCTAGCTAAGAATAAATTAACAGGCCTGGCAAACGCACTGCATCTTTGATGCACCTAACATTCTTAAATACTCATAAATATTCAGCAAAAAACAATTACATCTAATTAAATAACATTAAATTATCATTAAGTACAAAACTAGTGTGTTCTAAAACACCTCATAAATAAATACAGCATTGAACGGAAAGGAAAAGGAAAATACAGTGTAAACTTTGGCAAAGCTAATCATCATCAAGGTAAAAGGGCTCAGAGGGAGATTTGGCAACAAAAATTTGTTCGCTTAAATTAATTCACAATTAAAAACATAAATTACATTAAATTAAAAAAAAAATCACATATTGCAAAAAAATCCTAGAAAGGAATACAGTAGTAGTAAAATTTGGCAAATAATTTTTAAGTAGTTAAAAACAAGCAATGAAAACCTCTTTGGGACTGTTTTTTGGTTTCATACCCTTCTTATTTCATTTTTATTTATTTTTGTTGGTTTGGCAGGTTTAGCCTGTATTAAATCCAGACAGAACTGCAAGTGGGAATGGAAAATGGCCACCACCCCCTGAGCCGTAAGCCACGCCCCCTCCTTTGGGCGCGGTTAGCAGGACGGGCGGTTCAGGTGGGTGGTGGATTTCTTTGGACTAGAAGCTTTACATACAGAAAGACAGAGAGAAAACTAAGGATAAAGCTATTTGACCGATATTTTAGCAGTTTCTCTCAGCAGGTGTCGACTTGGTGTTTTTTGGTTTGGTTTTATTTATTGTTGTCGTATACACGGGAGCAGCAGCGTAGTTCCTCCCCCCTAAGGAACGAGCTAACATGGGCTTTCTTTGCTACTGAGAGGGTTTTTTGTGAGGTTTCTCCTACAGCATGGCAAAGTGAGTACAACAAACTCAAAATATATTTTTCAGAAACTTTCTGGACACCTTTAAAAACTTTTCAACCCCAGCCAAGCAATGTTTTTGTCCTTTAGCTGAAACTCAACTCTGGGTTACTATAATTATAGTTTATTGTACAGGTTTTGTGGTACAAATCCAGCCTAAATCAGCCAGACTTTTTCTTGTTTAACTGATTTCTAGCTGGGTTTGGGTTGAAAAGTACAAAGTTAGACTCGGTGTTAAAGAAACTGATTGAAAAAGAAAAGGTGACAGGGTGCTATTGTTAGTACAGCAAAAAATCTTTGGTATGCACCGTACAGTTCAAATAGCACTACCACTGTCACTCTTTCTATAGAAGGAAGTGTGCTGGACAACAGCAACTGGCAGGAATATTCAAACTGGGTGTAAGCATAATAACAACTAGCTTGTGTTATTTCTTAATGTTAATTCACCAAGCTCAAATATATTGTCCTGTTGGAGTTGCAGTAAATGGAGGTAGACTTTGACCTGTGTGAAAAGCTAAAAGTGAAGAGAAGCTTTTGATTTTCTTCCAAATACTCTAGTATTTATTCCTCGGTGTGCAGAAGTTCGTGTTTGTGTGTGGTGCGGTGGTAATGTTTGTGGATGACGATGGCTACATTGATGCCATGCTGAAGGAACAACCAATAAAAATAAAAGCTATAAGTTTTGGTTAAGTTCTCCATAGGAAAATAAAATTAGCTACTTGCAAACTAGTGGCCTTAAAAGCTTAGAAGCAGCTATTTACTAGCTAGCTAGCTTACGATCAAACTAGGTTATGTGAAATAAAGATACTGACTAAGTTTGTTGTCTTTTAATAAGGCTAACAGAATAACAGAAATGCTACCAAGATTTAAAATTAAATGACAAACAGGGTTACCATTTATTAGTTAGCTAACTTGTAAGCTATTCTGGGTTAGCATTTATGCTAACCCAGAATAGCTTACAAGTTAGCTAACTATCTTAAGGACTAAACTAGATTAGCCTGTAAGCTAACCCAAAATAATTTACAAACTAGCTCATAAGATAGCTAGACAGCTTACAATCAGAGTGAGTTTTCTAAAAGAAACATGTTGACTAAGGTTGTTGGTTTTAATGAAGCTAAAAAAAAAATGCAGAAAATCCTACCTGTTTTAAAACACAAACTAGATTAGCCATAATGGTAATTCAGAATAGTTTATAAGCTAGCTAGCTAGTTTACAATCAAAGTGAGTTTATTTTTTAAAGAAAAGTGTTGACTGAGTTTGTTGGTTTTAACGAGCTAACAGAAAGAAGGAATTGCTACTTGTTTTAAGTTAAAACACAAACAAGTTGGATTAGCCTTTAAGCTAACACTAAATGTTTACCAGGTAATAGGTATACAAAAATAATAAAAACCTACAAGACATCACTCTCAGCAACAGTAGCTATGCTTCAGGTGTGTTCATGCTGGTTAACCAAAGTGGATGCTTTACCTTTTTGGGTGGGGGGAGAAGAACTGCTACTGGAGTTAACGGTGAATCTTTGGTTTGTTAGCTGATGAGGTTTCTGTTGTTCTTTTAACCTTTTTTTTACTTTGAAAAACTGCATAGGCACACGTTAAAGACACTCTTCAACCGTGAGAGACACATTAATGTTCTGCCTTTTTCTGGGGGTCGAAGGGAAGAAAATGGTCGACGGTGTCCACCGTTTGTTCCTTCCCTTCTTCCCATGTGGTTTTACCCTTTTCAGTCCCCAACTTGCTTCCCCTTAAAGATGGCCTGACACAATATCAGGCAGAACAAAGCTACTTCTCCACTCTCGTGATGTCATCCTTCCTCATATTCTCCCTTCATCTCCTTGTTGTCGTTGTCCTCCATCCTCGACGTTGTCGCCTCCACTCTTTTTTTTTGTTTTTTTTTTCTTTTCTTTTTGGTAATAATTCTCTTCCATCATCAGTTTTTTTTTCCATTTTTTTGGAACAGTTAGGTGCAGAAAAAAGGTTTTCTTTGGTTTCGATTTGTCAATAAATAGAAAAAGTCTCAAGTGTCCATTTTTTTTTATTTTAAATCGTTCTTAAAGCCTTTGGCTTGTCTCTAACCAGGCCAAGACTCAGCCTGGGGTTTCTAAAGAGTAGGGGCTGCTGACTGACGCCTTTCCTTTGGTTTGGTTTCTTTTTCTTTTCTTCTCTTTTCATTATTTTATTTTTATTTATTTTTTTGGTTTGATAGCTTGAGTGAAAAATGATTGATGAGGTGAATGCAGATGGTAAAAGATACTAAAGTTGAGCTGGAGGTGACAGCGGTTGAGGTTTTGTGAGTGCGTTAGTATTTACATCATGTGTAAAGGCTGTACAGTGCGACAGTAATACCTTTAAATCAGTGGGTGTTGAAGCATTTGGTAGCGATGGATGCTTGGACACAGACGGTCACAGAGACGGGCAGATTTTTTTGTGTGTTTGTCACGGCCCATCTGTCTGTTGATCATCCCTTTTGTCAAGCATCCAACTTTCCTATGCTGCAAACAAATTCAGTGTTGTCCTCAAACTTGCATTGTATTACAGCAGATCTTTCCAAGTGGCAAGCAAGAGGCGTTTGCTTATCTTGATAAAGGGATGCCCACTTTATGACCGAAGATTCGTAATCATTTTTTTGCTGCATGAAGACCTGTTTTGCAGCCCACTGACCCTCTGGAAGAGATGGACTAGCCAGGCATCGTCTTTAGATTGTCCTCTTTAACTATTACAAAGGCCCTGATCCGCCTGGATAGTTCATCCTTCTTGGGCTCAGACGGTTAACTGGTTCTGCTGATGTATCGATGCGGTGGGAGTTTTGGTTTGTTTTTCTATGGTATTTTTGAAAGCAGCTCAAAGCTTTCCAAAAAGCATCTTGACTTTAGAGCTGGAAGGTTATCAACCCAGAACCCTTTGTGATCTTAAAAGCTTGGTTTTATGTTTTGCTGTTGTCGGCTAAAAAAGATATAAATCTCCTGATTCTGAACATTGTGATAACTGTCTGAAACAATGTTTGCTTCATTTTGTCATAAATCTATAGAAGGATAAACTAGAAAGTCCAACAAGAACTTCAGGGCAAGGTTCAAGAAATATACTTGGTGGATGGCAAACATCTCTTTGTTGCATCTATTTGTTTCAACTAAGGCTAGATGTTGAGAAAAGGTGGTTAGCTGACAGTTAGTCAGCATCAAAATGCTTGCGAGGTTAATGTGGCTGACTAATTGAAAGCCTTCTTGAAATTCTGTATTGACCATATCAGGACTTGCCATATCGCTTGATATGTCTGAACTGATTTTAGACCCATTTGAATAATGATCAAAGTATCTTTTGTCTTTCTGGGCTACAATTAGGTGTTGGCCTTCAAATCTACTTTCAGATTTGGGTCAGATAGTTATAAATTTCAGCTCTTGTCCAGTTTTCATTAAAAACCTTCTTTGTTCTTTGCAAACTAAGAAAGTGCTAATGCTAAGATGCTTTGTGGAGTGCGCTTGCCTCGTGGATGAGTTTATGGTAACACAAGTGATGGGTGGGTGAAGCAAGGGTAAACTGGAGCTTAGCTTTGGTTTGGCTGTGAATTCAGGGAAACGTTTGGGAAATGACTCTTTAAAGTTGTGCATGTGTGTATGAGTATTTCTGCAAAACGAGTACCTGTCTGAAACTTTTGTGTGTGTCTGCATGTGTGTGTTTGTACATTCGTATAGTACAGTGTGTAACAACAGACGGCGTATGGATTTCAGCCACTGTTTAAAAAAATGGCATCCTGAGTTTTCTACGATGTGAAGACCACTTGGCTTGGCAGAGAGCCCCGGTTCTATTGCAAAGAAAATGTGCTTCAAGATTGTGCTCACATACATCATATATAGTCATATATAATACACTAATACTCCGTCAAACTCTAAGTATGCTGAGAAAGCTTGTAGTTCTACATGTTGGCTCAAATTATGAGGAAGTTGCATGTGCCTTGGTGAGTGTTTGTGTAGGTGTGTATGTGTTTGTGCTTGCATATTTTGCCATTTCGAAATGTAAAAAAAAGCCTCACTGCCCCCCTTTAAAGAGTCAAATCTTTGCATGTTGTGTTTTATCTAAAATGTGATGGAAATTTTGTCATTTTATAAACAAGAGTTGGTTATGTTCCGTCATTAGAAAAATAATCAACCTTGAATTTTTCCCCCCAAAAAGAATTTTGTAACTAATGCTAATTTGGATTCAATTATTTTAAGTCTTGATTTGCTGTGATCACATAGAGTGCACTACCTTCTGTTTGATCAGTAATAAATTCTGATGCTCAATGATTGTGCAGTCTCTGAACACCAGCATCTGAATTAGAACTCTTCCTTGAACTTATCCGTGACCTTTGGACATGTGAGGGTTAAAATATCACAAAATTTCCACACAACTCTTTCTTATCCCAGAGCTTCTATCACATTCTGCAGTCTTAAAGCTTTCCTTGGTTTCCTGTTTGGTTGGTTCCTAGCTTATATTGCATAATAAAAAACACGTATCGTCTTCTTGTCTTTGGTATTTGGGCTAGCATGTCATCTTATTGTTCTAAAGGAGACATCGGTAGTGAACGTCTATGAGGTTTGTATGTTTTAAAGATGAATTTACCCTTCAGCTTCTTTATGGATGTATGATGAATTTGAAAAAGGCGGTTTGGCTAAAACAAGTCGTAGCAGTGAGCAGCCCCTCTCTCAGTTTATCACCCTCGACAAAAGAAAAAAAAAACAGACAAAAAAATAATGTAAAAAGTTTGGTTTTCCGTCACGCTTTGACAGGACGAAACCTCAACCCGCACCCTCAATCCCTCCCCAAAACTCCCACCCCCTCCCTGACTCCCCATCCCTTTCCTCTCTATCTATTATCACGCTTTGGTACAAGTGCTGGACGCTGAAGATTGGGCGCCGGGGCTAGCGCCATCATCTGTCCATTTGTCCAGGCTCCGGCGGCGGGCGTTCATGAAGAAGTTGCTGACGGTGGTGAGTTCGAGGCCCAGCTGCTGCGAGATAGTGAGCTGCATCTCCTTGGATGGCCGCTTGTTCTCCTTGAAGATGGCCAGTAGGGTGCGCCGCTGCAGGTCGGTAAAGACCAGCCGCGACTTCTTTGGCGTGTTGTTGCGGTCCTTTGACGTGTCTTGCTCCTTCCTCTTGCATGCTGTGAAACAGGGAGAGGGAGGAAGAAAAAATAGGAGGGAAAAAAGAGAAAAGTGTTAGTATTTGGACAACAGTTAAACGTTGGAGGAGGATTTAACAGCGTCTCTCACATGAAACACAAACAGAAGGTCTTGTTTGCAGATGCTCATGTTCCCGTGTTGCTCTGATCTGTGTACCTTCCATCTCGCCATGTTTTCCATTGTGCCACTGGGCTGAACTTTACCAACATGGTTCAGGCTGTTATGTTTCACTGATTAGAAAACACAGGAGTTGCATGAATGTTTGGTAACTAAGTGTGGTTTAACCTCGAGTGTACTCGGTTCATTTCCTAATTGATTTGGTTGTTTAGACTGCCGTGAAATCTGACCATCACACTCTAGCTATGAAGTGAACGACCAGAGTGAGACGGCATTGAAAAGCAGGTCCAGTGACTCTGAAAGACAGGCCAAAGGTAAATCCAAGTCTGAAAGTTTGTGTAAACACAGACTTTAAAAGGCCAGATCCAGCCCGCTGTGAGCTGCTAAAAATAATGGAGGCAACTTGGGCTGCACAAAGACCAGAGGTTAGAGCAGGAACAGGACTGTGAGCATGTACAGATTTGGACTAAACTAATATCAAAAACACTAATTTGTTCCACTCCTTATGTTGCAGGTGTATGATGGTTTATACAGGCTGAAGGAATATCATAAATAGCAATAAAACACTATAACACATCTATTTGAAAGGTTAAGTGCACAGAGTAGCAGGTTCTCTTTCAGTGAGGAAAGAACTGTTTTTAGTAAGTATATTTAATCATGTAATGTCTTTCAAAATACAAATTACATTAAGTAAAACCAACAAAATTAAAAAAATAACACAAAAGACCAGAAGTAAAATAACATCAGGACATCAGAGGTAAACAGCCGACCTGTTTGGGTGGCCTTAGCCCTGAATTGGCCTGCCTACAGCACATCATGTAACACTCATAAAGTCAGGCTTCTTCTTCTTTTACTGTGGGAGTCTGAGGGGGGCTGGAGGTTAGGATGAGAATAAATCAGCTGCCTCCTTGTTCGTCTGTCTCCAACCAATAACAATCATTAAAAAAAAACCTCTTCCTGCCAGTTTTACGTCCTCTCTTTATCATTATTCTGGCTGATTAAATGTGTTTAATTAGTTCCACTTTAGCCACAGATATGTTTCCACCTGTTTTTCTCTCTATGTGCACGTAGCAACGCGGGAAAAAGCACAGGGGTTAAAGTATCTGAAATGAGCTTTTTGTAGTCCATCTTCAGGATGTTGTAGTTTTAACACATCAGCCATCACATTATTAAAGCGATCCTCTGAGCACCAAGCTTCTCTTCTCCTAACTCCTTACAAATTTTCCTTTCCACAGTTTCCCTTCATCATGTTTTTCCCATCAATTTGAAGGAAAATGGAAAAAGGAGTTGGAAGGTGATTTTTTTTTTTTGTCCAGTCTGCCACACCTGTCTCCAATTAGCCAATCAGCCATCCTAATGCATATACACCTCCCTCCTGTATTTCACCTCCTGCTTACCACCTTTTGTTCTCTTTGCAGTTCAGCAGCTCCTTTCGGTTTCCCCCTTTTTTTTAACCTTATGCCTCCTCACCTGTAAGTGTTTGCTTTCTCCCGCTGGCCTCAACATGTACGACCCCTGCCTGAATCAAAGGTCTGGATTATTTTTCAGCTTTTTCTTGGTATGAAGCTGCGTTATAGCCCCATGCTTACATTGACCCTTCCCGAGTACATCTGAGAGCCGTGGGATCACCTTTTTCCGGTGTGAAGTAACTGTAGTTTTCCTATCACTGGTTAACACCTCCTGAAATGTGTCTGCTGCTGTATCACAATCACGCAGGGCGGAGGAGGACGAGGACGAGGAGGTCTGTGTGTGCTTGATTTGATTACCTCCCTGAATTAAGTATGCACGAGTCAGAGCCCAGCTGATCAATACGAATCAGGTTAAGGACTCAATTCAGTAACAAAACTATTATGTAAGGGGAAACTATCCTCTCTGTAAACATGCACACAGAGCGACATCCCGCCTCCTGTCAGCTTCATATCACAGCGTTTAGCAGCCTGATGGCAGATTAAATGAATTAAACACGGCACCTTTATTTGTTTCTCCGTCTCAGATGGATTCACAAATGTAAAATTTTAGTTTAGGTGGATTTTCTGGCTGATTTCTGCAGGATTTTTCCCGGACAAGGACCCAATTAGTCCTTGCACCATAAAAGCAATCTGGTCTGTTTTACCTTATCTGACAGACATTTTCCTCTTAGGTCTGAGCATTTATGACCCTGAAATATCCTTTATACATGACTAAAAGAAACCTCAATTAAAACGTCTTTGGCTAAAATGTCTTTGCAGGTCATCACATAGTCATCTATGCAGGTTTTGGTATCTTTGAAAATACTGGCCTCTCTACTTATGTTCATTCTGGGATATTTTTGGGGATTTTTATTGGAAAAATGCCTTTAAATTTAAGATATACCCCCCTGTTCAGGGGAAACCTTCACAAAAGAAGTTGGGAGATGAATAAGCTGAGTTTAAGTGTCTCCGTGTCTGCGCTGTTTATCGTGGAGGGAGTGATTCTTCTTCCTTTGTTCTCACTGTCAGTTTTGTGGTTGTAGTTACAGTTTGTCACTGACAGGTGGCACTGTTGATCTCTGAAAATGAAGGCAGCCGGTACCAAAAATAAAAAAGTGAATAATAAAAAAAATAACCCACACTGAGAAAATGTATTCAGCCTGAGAGAGCTGAGAGCCAGAGACACCTCAGCTTTGAATCATCCTGACTGTAGAGACGTGTACAGCAATCATCAATAATAATAATTATCTTTTAAATCACAAGTAATGACTTTATTCTGTACACATTCTGCATGTTGAGCCTCTTAAAGCTGTTTCATATCTGTAACTGATTATTTGACTATTTTTTTTATATCTGTGTTTTTATATTAAGGAACCTTTACATGATCAGATCTGATTTTAAAGAACACTTGTTATTAATAACGGGGCAGTCAGAGGGGCTAAAATGTGTCACAGGTTAATTCAAAGTCTAAACTAGAGGCAAATGTTGGACTTTGGACGCGGCTATTGACTGGATGATCTTTGTGATAAAATATTTAACAGTGAGCTAACAGACTGAGGGAAATACACTCCTCTTCATACTGGTCAAAAAAACAAAACAATCTAATTTGATTTTTTTCCTGCTGCACATTTCAAGCTTGAAGGAGACAAATGTGACTCTGCAGTCCTTTTGAGTAAAATTTGGAAAAGTACAAAAATGGCAAAACTACTAAACTCGTCATCATTGCTCTTTCTAATACTGTTGCTGTTTTAATCCATGTTTATCAATGCTTCCTTATCTGCTACACCTGTTTGTTTGTTTTTAACCACAGGGTTTAACGGGAGCGAAACAATGCGCTGGACTCTGAGAAATAAGATTTTAGATATTAATTTGTGTGTGAATTTGAATGCAATAGTGAAACCTTTACCTGAAATATGTGACGACTGCTGCATGCATATTCCTTATTACTCTGCATTTTTATTTATTTCTA
The DNA here is from genome assembly GCF_007364275.1 of Archocentrus centrarchus. Taxonomy (NCBI): domain Eukaryota; kingdom Metazoa; phylum Chordata; class Actinopteri; order Cichliformes; family Cichlidae; genus Archocentrus; species Archocentrus centrarchus. Next base: position 23,886,556 of record NC_044357.1, read on the forward strand.
ATATTCATTTCAGAATAAAATGTATTCAAAATAAAAGCCTTAAGCATTTACTAAAAAAACTATATTCAGTCACACGGCGATCACAGACAAACTCTCAGCATACACAACCACACGTACAGCCTGTTTGGAGGCTGCAGACATACTCGTGAAATTTACAGTAAGTTTAGTATATTTAATGAAGTCAGTGACAAGCTCTCAAAGTAGAAAGGAGTGGGTCTAAATTTTGAAAGTCCCATCATAGTTTTCAGCAGCTTTGAGCACTTGTAACTTTAAAAGCACAGCACATATTCACGTGAAATTTTCAGGACTGAAAAATCACAACCAGATCAATTTTACACCACGTCAAGAGTAATAATCTAAAGATATCATGGCTTCATTTAATGTCTGTGATGTAAATCAGGGATGTCAGACTCATTTACAGCCCACTGTGATCTGAAGTGGAGTGGACCAGTGAAACTCCCCTTTCTGCCGGTGTAAAGAAGTTTAACTACAGATTCCCTGAGGTATCTTAATGTAAGATAAACAGGTGTAATCTTAACAGTACATCTCTGTTCTTGTACCTGATGAAGAAATGCTGCTGTAGTAAATGGGAAAAAAAAAATCTGCCAGCACGACTCTTTGAGCTTAAATTATTAGAAATATGTAAAATTAAATAAAAAATTCTGGTATCTCATTGGCCAGACTGTCCTGTAATTATAACAGAGAGTTTCTGTTATTTCACAGACAATGTCCTTTTTTTTTGTCCTTTGATAGGCCAGTTCTGGCCCCCAGGCCTTATGTTTCACACCCCTGATGTAAAGGAGCAGTAGCGATCATTCTTACCCTGGATCTTTAATCTGATTCTGAAAATTCACTGAAGAAAACGTCGAAGTGCATTCTGGGTAAACTTTCAAGGGTCATATCGCCATTTGAGATGCACTATATGGACAAAATTCGGGCCCACCCACGCATTGAGCTGCTCAGTCATGGAAACCCACGCCATGAAGGTCCCGGCACTCAGTTTTTGCACTGCGCTTCAACACTTTGTGATCCAGCACTTAACGTGGGACTTCCTGTTTGAGTTGCCGTGGTTCCTAAACACTTCCACTTTGTGATAATAGCACTTCCAGCTGATCACGGAATATCTAGGAGGGAAGAAATTTCACGAAATGACTTGTTGCAACGATGGCATCCACGGGAATTCAGTGAGCTTGTACGTTTGTAAAGCCAGACCACACACCTGAACTCAGAGATTAAGAGGTGTGCTCCAATACTTTAGTCCATACTGTGTATATCTGCCAGACTTTGTGTTACACGTGCTGCATTTAAAGGAGTTGACATGCTGTAAATAGATCTTAAATGTGCTCTCTCTGACTTTCTTGCTTCCTGCTTACTGTAGCTCGATTAAAAGCAGATCAGCAGCAGTTCACCCCACACAAGTTTTTTTTTTTAACTGGAAAAAGTGCAGACACATCTGCACGTAAAAAGGGAGCAATCAAACGCACCCACCCACACAACCACAGACACAAGCACACACACAAACCCACATTCAGGGCAGAAGGAGCATGCTTGAGTGGTTCAATCAGGCTCCCCCCGCCGCCTCCTCCAGTGGAGGTTACAGTAAGGATCAAACACACAATTATATTATTCAAAAGGGGTTTACCGGTTTGAGGAGGGGTGAGATTAAAGGTGGTGTGAGGGGGTGGGTGTTCTTTAAAGGTAAGGACTAAATCAATGGGATCAATAAGGCGGGGTCCCTTCGCCTTTCATTAGCTTCCTCAGCCACTCCAGACATCAGAGTGTTGCTAAATGCGTCTCTAACTGCACTTGAGATCAGCAGAAAGTACCGAGAATCGCTCCTCTGTTTTCTCCACTCTGTGGGAATCAGCTGTCGTGTTGCCATCTTTACATCATCAGCCTAATCATCAATGAACTCCTTATAAAAGCATCCGCAGCACTGTTTCCTCTAACTGTAGTCATGTGTCATCATAATTAAGTCTTAAATAGGGCCAAGGCATTGAACCGTGGTACTTTTATGGTACCAGCAAAATATTATAATCCTCATCCTAATGGAAGCCAATTAGCTTCTGAGTTTCAGCGATAAAGACCTGAAGCTGGGGAGAGTTAATGAATACACCAGCTAACAATGATTTCATGTGCATAAGAAGACCATATTTCATAATTAACTCATTCGGTTCTGTTAAAACAGACTTGTGTCGCTGAGGGTTGCACAGTTACTAAAATTAATTTGATGTGAAAGCACAAACAGTCTCCGAGTTTAAGAGCGGAGAATAATTTGACCTGAGCTGCAAACTCTGGGTGCAGTTTCTCTTTCACTTGAGGCTCACTCTGATTGGTCACCCACAGGTTGGCCGTACAACACCGTCAACCTCTGGGCAATCACTTTGGACTGCAAGGTCATCTGGTAGGAGGCGACCTGTGGTCAAACGGTTGTGGTTGGACTCAGACTGAGTGCATCATTCTCAGACAGACTGACGAAGGTTTGCAAATAACTGCAATTTCTAAACGTAGACTGTTTGTATGACAGTCAGGGAGCAGGTGTAATGGCTACTATAACTACTTTCCTTCTTTGAATCAGATGAAATGTTGGCAACATTGGGATATTTTCATTTTGAACAAAAACAGCAAACAGGTGGGGATAATCTATCAGGGTGCACAACCTGAGTCGGTGAAGAGCGAAAAACCACCAGCTTTACCTCGCACGCGCTCCGGGAAGCTCATAAATTGGTCGCCTAAGTGAAACCTTTAGCCGTACAATGCCAGATCGAAACCACACTGCATTCACTAATCAACCCTGATGAGAATCTGCACAGTAAAAAGGATGGAGGCACCGCTGCTGCAGAAGAAATGGCCCGAATCCAGCTGACAGTCCCTCACGTTAACACACATTTAATAGCACTTTACTGAAGTTAATTATTTACCAAGCTGAGTTCTCAAGCAGGCCAATATAAATGCTGAGAATGGTTCTTATGTATCTGAATCCCAGGTCAAACACAGATGTTAGCCACATCTGGGCCGAACAGTTTAAAAAAAAACAATCAGCTCGTCTCACCCACCTCTGCTCAAGAGGTCAAGTCTTCCAATATGGCAGCTGAGAGGCACTACTCCACCTTAGAGCGCTTTCTCTTTTCATTTTTGAATGGAGGGTTGAGTCAAGTGAGGAGCTTTAAGAGCTGGTAACACTCACAGCAAACTCATCAGTGTATTATACGGAGGCTTCGAGAGTCAAGGGCCGCTAAACATCAATATCAAGGTGATGTTTTATTGAAGCAGCCACTGCAAAGTGAAAACAGAGAAATGGAGAGAAGAGAAAGGGAGAGCAGCGAGGAGAAATGGAAACTGAGGAGGAGAGAAGGAAACAGAGGAAGGAGGAATGGATTACCAGAGATGAGGAGAATGTGACAAAAAGAAGGAAAAGAGGCGAGATTCAAAGAACTTCTTCAAAGGAAACAGAAAATCTCAGATTCCTCTGAACTGGTTAATTTTTCACTCTCGACAATTCAGGTGTATTTGTAAAGAGCCAATTTACTACAGCTGTCTCAAGGTGCTTTATACTGCAAGGTATGCCCCCCTATAATATTAGAGAATCGTAAAAAAATGATGTTTTCTGTAAGTGGAAATGTTAATATAAATTTTATTATTAAGACATCTCAGGTGGTTCATCCGTCTTGAAGGTTTTCATAATGTAGTTCTTTAAAGTAAAAACAGGGTGATTTTTTTTTTCCTTTCCTATACAAAACAAAATAATAATATGGACTTATTTTTATTTATTTTATTTTATTTATGTTTTTATAGTGTAGTTTTGTGGGTTCTGGGTTTTGTGGCATTCATGGCTCTCTTCCACAGTGTGTCTTTTGTCCTGTCTCTCCCCCCCAAGCAGATGACCCCCCCTCCCCGAGCCTGGTTCTGTTGGAGGTTTCTTCCTGTTAAAGGGAGTTTTTCCTTCCCACTGTCACCAAGTGCTGCTCATAGGGGGTCGTTTAGACTGTTGGGTTTTCTCTGTATTATTGTAGAGTCTTTACCCACAATACAAAGCACCTTGAGGCGACTGTTTGTTGTGATTTGGTGCCTTATAAATAAAATTAAATTGAATATCCTTCAGTTTAGGATTTTCTTCATTTTTTGTAATCTTAGGGTATTCAGTCTTATTATTTCTTTGGTTTGTATCTCATACTCACGCTTCCCTCAGTATTAAGTTGCTGTGTGTGTGTGTGTGTGTATGTGTGTGTAGTCTAGAGCCACCACTCGTTATCTTTTTTTCTAACTGTATTTAAGTGCAGATACAAATGAACACCCTCAGATATCTGTAAAAAGTTGTGTGATCTCAACATCATGTCTCAGTTGTTCCACATTCAGTCAGTTTGCCGTCATTACATTAAACTTACAGGCTGCAGCGGAAATGCATTAAACCTTCTCAATCACAGATTTCATGTCTTTAAGAATCAAAAAATCTTCCAGATCTAAAACCAATTTTAACTTTCCACACATTTTCACTCCTGTGCAGTGCGACTCTATAGAAATGAAGCTTATTATTAAGAATAAAAGTTTGAGGGGAGGAAGTGAGCGAGCCAGCGAGCTTCGGTTTCATCTTACAGACAGGGCGAGGGGAGCTCAGCAGAGTCATTACAGACTGTTTTCATCTCCACCACAGAGATAGATCACAGCCTGGCAGCTCCTCCGTGACAGCCTCAGTCTCCACTGCGCCGCGCAGGAGTCCTGCTGCTGAGGGACGCCAGTTCCCACATTGCAATACATAAAGGAAATGAACGAGTCGCTCACAAAATAGTGACAAATTCCTGTCAGGTGGTGTGACAGCTCAGAAATATAGTGGTCTGAATGACAAACAGTGGATAAATCGGGGCAGAGTTCAGGGGCAGGACGTGCTCAGATACACAATCAGTCACTTAAAAAAGGAAAACTATAAGCCAGAATGATGAAAAGGTTTCAGTAATACATGTATATAGCATAAATTAAGGATAGAGTATTATCTGCTCTTTGGCTATCAGTTTGCCAATCATAAGTCAAGTAGCCAATGAGCATACGGTTTCACCGTCAGGCCCACCCCTCCGCGTCACATCTGGTTTTTTACACCTAAGATGGCGAGGGTGGAAACATCAGGCATCTCATCTGGAGGCTTCAAAGCAGGACTTCAGAAACCAGCGGGTGGCATCGTGGCAGCTGCACCCTGTGTTACAATGTCCAAGTTTACAGCACAAATAAACATGCTTACGACCTGCCACATACTGATCCGGTCTTTGCGGGCAGTTTACGCCGTCACAGTAACCATCGCAGGGTTGAACTGTCGAACTCTGGAGGCCATTTTGAGTGACAGTTGTGAGAGCACGCCTGAACCTCTGTGGAGCATTTTTGCTGGAATTATCTGACAAATAATACGACTTTCTTTGAGGTCCAAGAAGTTTGTGCTTCAGTTTTTGTGACAGAAATCCTATTGCAGCTCTTCTGTAAGATATCGTGAAAACTTACAAATGTGTATGTTTAACATTGGGAAATGGAAAATTTAAAGACTCGGCCTTTTACTTGCCACACGTGGCTAGCAAACATGATGCACTGAATTTCAGTGACTAAATGCAGGATTTGCGGTACCAGCAGATACCTGATATGAGTGAGAGGCACTCCCATCAGTCCGTGTCAGGATTAGTAAGCACTGCATACTTTCGCAGTAACCACAGGTCAAACTGATCACCAAAGCATATTGATCACAGTCCCCTGTTTCCTGTATGAAACCACCTCTGTATTAAAATCAATGATTCTCACAAAATTGCAGCTGCCATTTTACTTTTCCTCCGTCTGAGGCTGCGACGGGCAGACGGAGGAAAAACAGGGAGACTGAGAAGAAAAGAAAACGAGACACAGCAGAGAGTTTGGGGATCAATACGCTGAATATAAAGCCACAGATGTCTGTCAGGACTCTGCAGACAGAGACGGGCTTCATTCAGCTAAAAAAAAAGGATTTCTTGTACAAAAGGAAGTACCCCTCTCTCTGTCTCTCTCTGTCTTTCTTTGCATCTGTAGTCTGTGGACTTTCTGTCATCTTCTTTTTTCTCTTCATTATTTCATCTTTTGTCCTCTTTCTGTCCAATCCATCATTTGCCTCCTCTTTCACTCTCTTTTGTTTCCATTATCTTTTTAACTATCTTCTCCATTGTCCTCCCTTCTTCTCCTCCCTCCCTCATCTTCCTTCCTGTCTCTCTTGCATTTCCCCGCACCTTCTCCTCCTCCTACCTTACTGTCTCTCTCCTCCTTCCCCTCCTTCTCCTTTCTCCACATCTCTCATCTTCCTTCTCGCTCTCCCCCCTCTCTGCATTTCTTTCTTTCTTTTTTTTATTGCACCATTACCACTTAAGCCCTGGTATCCATTACACAAAGGGCATATAAGTGCAGGGTAAGTAGTAAAGTCGCCCTTCAACATACACTTCCCAGCTTGTGTGTGGCGCCATGTTTGAACGCTTCGACACTCCGTCATGAGCCGCCTGGGCCGAGCATTTGGGTTTGGTCGTTAATCAGCTGTGACGCTGTTAATGTGAGCGATGTCATCGCGGTGTCACTCACCCCTCCGCTCCAATAATCATGACTGTTAACTGTCATTTAATGCTGTCTCAGTACTATGGCAGTAATCTGCTGCTGCAGTATATCACCAAAGGTATTCGCTTATCTGCATTCACTCACACGTGAACCTGAGTAACAGCTATTCTTAATCCAGAGGCTTTAATATGATGTGGGCCCACCCTTTGCAGCTCTAACAGCTTCAGCTCTTCTAGGAAGTCTTTCCACAGGTTTAGGAGTGTTTATGGGAATTTCTGACCATTCTTCCAGAAGCACATCTGTGAGGTCAGACACTGATGTTGGAGAGAAGGCCTGGCTCACAGTCTCCGCTCTAATCCATCCCAAAGGTGTTCTGTCAGGCTGAGGTCAGGACTCTGTGCAGGCCAGTCAAGTTCTTCCACACCAAACTGGCTCATTCATGTCTTTATGGAGCTGCTTTGTGCACTGGTGTGCAGTCATGTTGGAACAGGAAGGGGCCATCCCCAAACTGTTCCCACAGAGTTGGAGCATCAAACTGTCCCAAATGTCTTGGTATGCAGAAGCATTAAGAGTTCCTTTCACTGGAACTGAGGGGCCGAGCCCAACTCCTGAAAAACACCCCCACACCATAACCCCCCTCCACCAAAGAAGTGTGATTCATCCCTCCAGAGAACACATCTCCACTGCTCTAGAGTCCAGTGGCGGTGTGCTTTACACCACTGCATCAACACTTTGCATTGAGCTTGGTGATGTAAGGCTTGGATGCAGCTGCCATGGAAACCCATCCATGAAGCTCTCACTGTTCCTGAGCTGATCTGAAGGTCACATGAAGGTTGGAGGTCTGTAGTGATCGACTGCAGAAAGTTGGTGACCTCTGTGCACTATGACCCTCAGCATCCTCTGACCCCACTCTGTGATTTTATGTGGCCTACCACTTCATGGCTGAGTTGCTGTTGTTCCCAATCACTTTCACTTTGTTATAATCCCACTAACAGCTGACTGTGGAATATTTAGTAGTGACTGGACTTGTTGCACAGGTATCATCCTATCATGGTACCACGCTGGGATTCACTGAGCTCCTGAGAGCGACCCATTCTTTCACTGATGTTTGTAGAAGCAGTCTGCATGCTGAGGTGCTTGGTTTATACACCTGTGGCTGTGGAAGTGACTGGAACACCTGAACTCAGTGATCTGGATGGTGAATGAATACAATATAGTGCTCATGGTTTAATGTCTTTATTTTACTAATTTTCTGCTAAAATTCCATTTCAAATGCAGTGAGAAAATCCAGTTAAATAAATCTTAATTTACCACTAAAACAAAACAAACATAAATTCTGCCAAATATCCAAATTAATGGAGCCTGCTCAAACATAATCTGTAAATTGGCAAACAACTTGAGATAGATGAGTCGACCACATGCTGGATAACCCTCATTTTGACTTGTGAAACCGGCGCTTGAGGCTTTAATGTCATCATGAAAGTGTTTCCAGAGGTCTCTGATGGCCATATGTATGTGTAATAGAGAGAGAAGCTACAGCTCAGCATGTCAGCCTGGCAGTCATACTTGATGCATCATATCTCAGCACTCAGACATAGGACTGTAGCACTTAGCAATCAGTACTCTACTACAGTATAAGACTGTGTGCGTGTGTGTGTGTGTGTGTGTGTGTGTGTGTGTGTGTGTGTGTGTGTGTGTGTGTGTTTGTGTGTGTGTGTGTGTGTGTGTGTGTGTGTGTGGTCATGCTTAATGCACCGTGGTGCTTTCCTGCTTCCGTTTTAAGAAGATAACCGGAAATGGAGACACAGACTAAAGCCTCTTTGTGCGTCTTTCTCACACAGACACACACAAGCGCACGAATGAGAGTGTAAGGGTTTATCTTCAGATGGCTCCTTTAAAAATACAGTGTTGGTGTTTGTCAGTAGGTCAGCTAAGAAATAAAGCAGCACTGACTCCGACTCTAAACTTCTGATCAATCCCTCTTACCTTCCTTCCCCTCCTTTGATCTTAAAGCGTACCTTTTTTATATCGTCTCTCTGAAGAGATGTCTGCATATATCTGTATATGATACACAGACGGGTTGACGTGGACCAGGATTGCCTGAACAGTCACTTTTGATCAGTAAAAAAAGGAACGCAATAGCTGATATGTAATCATTTGACAATTATTTAGCTTTAAAAAATGTGTTAGCCTTCACATGTAGACTGTAAACAGTGACTGGCACACAGAACAGGAAATCTTGGCTTGGACATCTGTTATCTGTATATCTGCTGGCTCTGTGCCTTTGTGGGCTATCACCCACAGAGGCTAATTCATCCTACGACAGGCGATGGGTTCCCACGTTGCTTATGTTGTGACCCAAAGACCAAAAGTTTGAGAATTCCAGATAAGCTACAAATCAGAGCAGGAGGACTGCAGGACTTCCTGTAATCATTGCCAGCTGCTCATTCTCTTCCTGCTGATGTAATTGAGCCAACCTCGTTATGCCTGAACTGAAGCTTAAGACTCTGCTGTGTTTATTGAAGTGGGTTCATCTCCAAACACCACAGTGGTCAGTTACTTCTGCTGCCTCTGCCATTCGGTCCACCTGGTGCCTAGCAGGTAGAAGCAGGAGTCATCAGAAAAAACAGCATTATATGATGCCTCAGGATGAGACTGCATTGGGTTGAGGCTTTACTTCAACCTGTCTGAAATTTGATTAAGATCTTTAAAGTTAATTATTCCATCCATGTTCAGTCTTAGGGTGTTAGAAAGTGTAACTGGAGGGTTTCCACATGTACTGACCTGTTTCTATGAGTGATGCACCGAGGAACAAAGAGACCTGAGGGTGAGACAGTACTCAGAGAGAGAGTGTGTGTGTGTGTGTGTGTGTGTGTGTACGTACAGAGATGGTTTATCAGTGTTTAATCTGTATGTCCACACAGTCTGTAGTGACATCACCAGACAAAGGTCTCTCCGCCCAGCCACCCGCGCGTACACACACACACACCCACACACACACACACATCTCGATTTGTTTACCAGGACAAACGGGCTGACCAATCGCAGAAACTGGTGACTCAGTGATGTCATTGAGCTGATGAGGAAATGGCCTCAGAGGACTTTGATGTCATCCACCTTCATCACTCACCCTCTGTCTTGCTTTGTGGCTTCTTCTCTAATTTTTCATTTTCTCTCATTCAGTTCTGTTTCTCTTCCTCTGTTGTTCCAGTGATCTGTGCAGAAGCTAAGCAAACTTAGCCTAAATTCATACTTAAATAAACCTGAAGACTATCGAGTTACAAATCTGCATTTTTATAGACATGTTTCTAATCACTTGCTATGTTTGCAATAAATAAGGTGAACCATAAGGCAGACAAATGGGGACAAACTGGCAGTGAGGTAAATGAGGAAGATACTTTACTGTCAAAAAACACAGCTCGATGAGGCAGGAGATTGCAAAAATACTGACAAAAACCAAAATTTAATTAAAGATAAAATAATACAAGAGGTCAGCAGGAGAAAGGGGTGCTGAAGGGAGCGAAGACAACAACCTGACAGAGAGTGAATGCAGTCCAAATACCTAGGAGGGATAATAAGGCACAGGTGAGCTATATCTTTATCTGCTGGACCTACAACAGCTAAAACACTGGCTATTGTCCACAGAGATAACTTGACAAGGCCTAAGAAAGAAAGCATGGGCTAAATACCCACACCAAGGATAATAAAGCACAGGTGAACTATTCTGGATCTGCTGGCTGTATACCATTTGGCTGAAACTGCCCCAAAATACACCCTGATCAAGACTGAGAGAAAACACATAGACTAAATACTCACATCAGACAGAGGTTACAGGTGAACTACCTCTACATCTGCTAGCTCTATACCAGTTAGCTGAAACATTGGCTATTTATTGCAAAACAAGATGGCAAAGGCTGTGGGAGATCACACAGACTTAGCACCCACAATGGGAAGAAGGATAACAAGGCACAGGCGGACTATTACAATATCTGCTTACACTTTACTGATTTGCTAAAACATTAGCTATTCTCTGCAAATGCAACCTGACCAAGACTGAGAGAGAATGCCCACATCAGAGAGAAGGATAACAAAGCACAAGTGAACTATTTCTATATCTGCTAGCTCTACACCAGTTAGCTGAAACACTGCCTATAGCCTACAGAAGCCTGAGGGAGAACACACAGACTAAACACTCACATCACGGAGAGGGATAATAAGGCACAGGTGAATATAAGACAATAATAAGGGCACAGAAAGAAACAAATGAAGGAAGTAAAAGCACAGAAAGCCACATGAGACACTGAGCTACAAAATGAAGCAGGAAATAAACTGAAAGAGAGACCAGGAGTAAACTTACACAGAGAAGAATCAAGATACAAATGGGGGAACACAGAAGGCACTGAGAAAAGAAACACAAGGAGATTAGATTAAACTTTAGATGATATTAAAAAACAAAGTTAAAACAGATAAATACAAAGACCATAATATCACTACGTTTAAGTCTTCAGGTACTGATCTGTCTGACTTTATTCTTTAATATTTTTAACAGTAATTTATACATGTTGAGTTTACATTGATCAGCCACAAAAAATTAAACCAAGAATCTTGCTACGGGGCTCCTGGGTGGCTTAGTGGTGAAGCCGGCGACCACATACACACGCTGCGTTGCGGTGCGGGTGGCGCAGGTTCGTGTCCCAGCCCGTTGCCGATTTGCCCGTGTGTCTTCCCCTGTATCTTTCCCCATTTCCTGTCTCTTTCCACTGTCACGAAAAGCCGCTGTGGCTGAAAATGCAAAACAAAAAAAATCTTGCTACAATGTAATGCTAAGCTAGGTCCCCATATTCATGTAAACGTCACTTCAGTATGTTCTACCGACCCATGCATTTCTGAGCACACAACTGTCATAGTAATGTGACCCCCACCCCACTCCCAATGGCAACAAGGTATTAACCAGGCCAGGAAAATAGTCCCAAAAACAACAACAACAAAAGGAAGTCCCAAAAACTGCAGTTCCTCTGCTGGCCACTTGAGGCTGTCTGGCTTTATCAACAGTTTCTTCATAATACTAAGAAACTGAGCAATTTCAAATGCATCCAATGACTCCATGTCAGCATCCTTCATCTTTACATCACCCAAAGCATTATGGAAACCATAGCAGCAAAACTCATGTTCATCCAAAGGTGAAAACAGCATAAACCAAGGATAACAAATGACATCCATGTCTGATGAAATAAAACCCAGCAAGACCAAAAGCTAAGATTTCAAAGGGTGTAAATATTAAAAAAGTTCAAAAAAGCAAGAAAAAAGTTGTTAAAAACATCATTCTTTGGAGAGAAAGAATGAAAAGGTTGAAAGAAAACATCCACTAACCTTTAACCTGCTGAATGTTGACATTGAGGATAAGTCAGAGCGAAGCTCTGTTTGGACATCTCTCTCTCTCTCTCTCTCTCTCTCTCTCTCTCTCTCTCTCTCTCTCTCTCTCTCTCTCACACACGCACGCACGCATACAGACTAATAGGTGATGAGTTAACTGACCTCTCAGTACCTTTTCTTATCAGCAATGTTTTTTTGGAGGCCTGAAGTCATCGCCGCTCTGTCTCACAGCACAGCGCTCCAACAGAGAGCAAACACGGGCAGAAAGATAATAGTCTCTGATCAATAGATTGTATTGTAATCGCTGACTGATCAAAAGAAGGCTGGTCAGCTATAAACATACATCCCGGCAAACCGCTCACCGCCGTGCTTGTCTCCAAACGATCGGTGGCGAGCGATATGAGTTGATCAGGTTTCCTGCTCATGAGAGATGCAAAGCAGCTCAGAAAATGTGTCCACATACTTTTGAGCTTAAAATGTATTTTTAAAATGTATTTCTATTTTAATATCTGGTCTAATATGACTCCATCTCGATCTAAAAGTCTAATATTTATTAGCTTTTAACTTTTATTTCCTGTGTTTATTTTTTCTCCAACAAGCTCCTGCTCGCTCTCTCCTGCTAAACCTGTCTCCATTAAAGGTTATAATATCTACAATTGGATCCCATCCATCCAATATGAAACATAATCCAATAACAGACAGATTCAGCTAAATGAATCCAGTTATGTGGCCCAATCAAATAGAGGAGGATTCCCTTCAAACCCATCTGTCTGATACGCATCAATCTGGCTGCTTTTAATGCTTTTACCACCAAACCAGGAGGAGGTGAGCACAGAAGAAAAATAAGAACAAGCTGACCTTCAGCACTGGCTTTGTTTCCTCTGAAACTTTGGGTTTGATTTGGACTTTATCACCACAAATGATAAGAATAAAAGGTCAGCAAAATAGTGCAAACTCTGTAGGTGAGATAAGGAAAATGACATTACTGCAAGAAGAAAACCTGAGGTAGAAACAACCAGATGCAACAAAAGAGGAAATTTGACTTCATGCAGAAATTAAAACAAGGAGAAATTAGGAAGTCATGACTCATGTTTATTTTTATGTCTGTAGTTCCCTCTTTTTCACAGGTTTTATTGTAAATTTTAATTCATGCCTTCCCTGATTGCATGACCTGTCTTAATTGTTTCCACCTGTGTCTCATTTCCCAATCAGCCCTCTGTATACACCTACTCTTGGCTTTCCCTCTGATTGTACTTATTCCCTGTGATCCTGAATTTTATTTTTTGAGACTCTTGTCTGCCCGTGTGTGTGCAGGATTTTCTGTTTCCCATTTTTAACCCGTAAAACTCATACTGTAGCATTACTGTACCAACATGCTGTTCAATTTCTAACACAAAAACTGCACTACCAAAATAAAATCACAGCTGAAATATAAAGCTTTGAGCACTGTGTGACATGGTTAACTGTCAATATCTACGGGGAGATTAGAAATATATAAAAAAAAAAAAAGAAAGTTGGTGTTTTAGCAAAGCAGTGGTTTAAACTTACAGCAGGTTAAAAAGAATAACTTCTCATATATGCAAATCTGAAAATGCTGGTGGAGCCAGCACCTGTTCAAATTGCCTGTTTTATTAAACCAGATTTAGCAGGAGCCGATCCCCTCTCAGTCATCAAGGTTTTCTTTGCTAACATGCTAAAGGAGGTATTTAAAGCTTTTTTTACACAGCACTCTAACTCATCTAGGTCACACATTAGATAAGGTGGTTAGTAAGAGACAACCTATTCCTGATGTATCATCTCTTTGGAGATGATAAGAGTAATATACTAATTTACATGCTAATGCTACACATATCTGCTCATGTGTGCAATAACATGCAGATTGTATCTGTAACAGCAGAGCCAGAAGCAGCTTGTCTAGCATGCTAGTCTCCCATTAGTGTCCCATTAAAGACCAGAGGTGTATCAACAATGTGTAAACAAAAGAAAAAGCTGCTGGCCTCGCAGTCTGACAAGCTCCCACCCTTTCTTAACAGGATATGGCCACGCCCATGAAGATAACAGATACAGTAGATTCCAATGGCTTCCAGAGACAATAGCCAAGTGTGATGCGGTAATTTACAGGATGGATGCAAACAGGCAATATGATATAATGTAAGCAGAGAGATTGCTTAAGCCTGTACCCATTAGATAACACCCTCATAGGTCGCTTGTGCAGGCATGTTTTTACGATCAGTACCTTTATCTTAAAGTTAAGCAACCTCTAGCGATTGTATACGAAAGGGTGGGTGAATTTGGTTTTCTGCAGCAAATTCTTAAGAAATACATAAATGTGGATTTTCTCAGTTTTCTGAAAAGTCTACAGGGCCAAATTGGCCACATGAAAAGCTTACACATTAAACAGACTGGTTCTTATAAAGCACTTTTATACTCGAGCACTCAAAGCCCTTTATGCAACACACCTCATTCGCACCCAGTCATACAAACACTTCAGTATCTCATCCATGCAGATGGAAGCAGCCAAGGATCAGACCACCAACCTTCCAATTAGTAAATGTCCCGCTCTAACTCTTCAGCACTCATATGGGTCGCATATGAACAAATGACAATGACATTGTCATTCGGATTGGAGGACATGTTGGATTTCTTGTACTTTGGTAGGTTTTAATTAATGTCTATTTTTAGATTTCACTGGGCAAGCACTGCTAGCTTTGCTTGCCCTGATGGAATGCCCATATGCTTTCTCATTTGGAGGTGTACACCTCAGCTATTCTCTATTCCCTCAGTGCCTCACAATTACTGTTAGACTGATAATTCTACACTTCTTTAGTATGCCAGTCAGTACCAGCTGTACACCCCCCAGCATGCTCACAGTTAGCTAGCCAGTGGGCATCTGGTCAACAGCTTGGATGGTAGGGGTGGAAATCGCAGAGAAACTCATGATACAATCCAGTACACATCATGATGTGTTGCCTACAGTAATAATGATATTGTGACACAGCGATTCTATGATACTTGATATACTGTAAGAAAGCATTTATCATACATTATGATATACATGCCCAGATCATCAAGTACATATGGTTGATGTCTAGTGGCCAACTGTTTTCCTCATATATACACAGAATAGTTCACATTCATTATGGAGAGCATTCTACCTCACTGGAAAATTAAAGATAACCACCAAAATGCAATTTCAGTGTTAAAATCTCTGATATTAATTGGAAAATGCTTTTCATAAAAATATTATGATGTTGATCATAATGATGTTTAATGGAAGTCTGATCCTCTCCTTCTTTTTCTCCTTTCACAAGATGAACTACTCTATTCTATCGAATAACACATAGGTAACACAATCACCCATGTGTCTGACTGGTACTGTATATGTAATAAAAACATTAAGACCTAAAATTTGACCTAAAATGGTCCTCCAAGTGGCATGGACCCCTGGGCCCACGCCCAGAATATCCATCAAATAATCTGGCTGAGAAGATTTCATGTACGCCCCACTAAAGAGGCCAAAACCAAGAATGTGTCAGTTAAATTGATTAGCCCTCTGCTTTGCTTGTCAAACATTTCCCCCCTGAGTTTCTTCCTGACACATTTTTCACTCAGTTTTCCTTCATTCATTTTACAACCACACCACAATTACAATAACCAGTTTCCTGCATATGAACAAGCAGAATCTGTAAAAAAGGGTAGCAGTGCAGTGCTGACCAATCACGTTTGAGCAGGCTCTGTCTGCATGAAGGTAAACAGAGAAAGCATTTACCAAAAGGTAACCTTGAAACAAAAAACTAGCGACACTGCTGAATCAAACTGGTGGAGGGAACCAGTTTGGAGTGCTCACACGCTTTAACAGAGATATTGATATTTTTGGCTCCAGTGTATCTATAACCCATTACAAGGGAAATCGAAACAATATATACTCTTATCAATATTTGATCCAAAGTCAGCAAACATCACTAAAGCAATGAAAGTAAAACATGCTGTTCTCATATCCAAAATCCATAGAACACTAAAGAACACAGCCATTAAATGCCAGAAAGAGCAGTTTGTTTCAGGCCTGATTTAAGTCCATGTGCAAACACATTTTAGCTGCATCCTCCTTGTTGTGACTGTTGTGTAGTGAAGCAGACAGCGGCTCCAGAAAGCTCCCTGCTGAGGTGCATGCATGCCTTTCACATAAGTAGTTTCTGCATCTACTATTGCACATTAAAGTGTCCAGGTTGTTATTATTGTTTAGCAGCAGGAGCCATTCAGATGCAGCCTCTGTCTGTCTGTCTCTCTCTCGCTGTCAGCTCTCTCAGCCCCCCCACCCCCACCCCCCAGCTCTTCCAGGAACTGGTCTGGATCAGGTTCCTGCAGATCAATGGAGATCTGGGTCCACACCGTTTACGTTATCGTTGCCAGTATTAATGCTCTTTTAATCTGCTCGGGATTACAGCCATCGATCCACGTCATCCACACACGCACACGCCCGAGCCCGAACTGCTGCTTTACACACACACACACACAAACACACACACACTTCAGAGGAAAAGCATTGGAGAAAACAACAGCATGAGCAGAGGCTGGAGCAGGAAGGACAACAAACAAGAACGTGCCTCTGCTTCCTTGTTTGTGTCCGGTCTCAGTATCTGACCATCAGTGTATCGATCGGTCATAGATACACATCAGCCCATTTGCATAACTGTCAGCTGAAGCAGCAAATTGAAATATCAGAGAAGAAGAAAGAAAATATCAAATGGAGTTTGGTGCTCTTTGATGTATAAACTGTGTCTGAGCTCCTGTTCAAACACAGTTTATAGTGTGGTGGAAGGAAAATGAGCTGAAACTCAGAAACAGAAACAAACTGACTGCAAAAACTATGAAAGGTATTAAAAATCTGAATATAAGTTTAATGGTCCTGCATCTTGTGACTAATTTATTGTTAAAAAAATCTATTTTATATATATATATATATATATATATATATATATATATATATATATATATATATATATATATATATATATATATATATATATATATATATATATATATATATATATATAAATAATTTGGGCCACAGATGATTTTTCAGATTTCTAAATACAGTCTCAGGTGTGGGAATGATTGTGCTGGGTAATATTAAAATGGATCTCTAAAGGTTTTGTTGTGCGTTTATGTTCGTTTCCCCCCTTAAACACGGTGTTTTCACAGCAGACCTGCCTGCGGCCTGACAGGTTTGTCCTGCCTGTCGCTGCTCATTACGCCGCTGGACAGACTTATTTGAGCTGGGCGGTGACACCAATACTAATGAAGCTGAGCGAGGAAGGCTGAACGGGAGGGAGGAAACAAAGAGAAAAAGAAAGAAAACACACAAACCCCACAAAAACAACTACAGTAAACTAACAGAAAAGGAGTCTATTCAAAGGTGCTGCTTCATGAGTGGATCAATAAATGAATCCTAACTACCTCTAAAATAGCACAAACCAAACAGGGCCTCACGTCCTGCCCTCCTCCAGTCTGGTTCTGACCTAAACTGCTGCAGGGCCTCATTATTGATTGGATAACGTCAGCAAACACATACTGCAATCTTCTGAATAACCCCTTGAGATATATAATGTGGTTAAAAAATAAATCCAACAGCAGCCAACAGATACAAAAATAGTTTAAATTAATCACAAATGCTGTTCAAATAAAGGCTCTCCTGAAGGAGAAGAAGAGAGCCTTTAGATCAGGAAATAAGGAGGAGCTGAGAGCCGTGCAGAAGGATCTGAGAAGGAAAATCAGGGATGGAAAAAACATCTACAGGAAGAAGATGGAGGACCAGCTACAGCAGAGCAACATCAGTGGGGTTTGGAGGAGTTTGAACTCAATTTCAGGCCACAAACCAAGCCCTAGGGTTGTGGGAGACTTAGAGTGGGTTAACAACCTGAACCAGTTCTTTAACAGGTTTGACCAGCCACCCACCCCTCCCCCAGCCCAGTCCCCCCTGCTGTCAGCCCCACCATCTTTAATGACTGCCAACCTTTCTTCTTCTTGGGACCTCACACCTCTCAGCTCTCAGCCATCACCCACCCCCTTCACTTCTGAGGACTCCATCTCACAACCCCCATCCCCCACCTCCATCTTGTCCCTCTCAACTCATCATGTGAGGAAGGAGCTACGTAAGATCAAGGTGCGAAAGGCTGCTGGTCCAGACGGCATCAGCTCCAGGCTCCTGAGGTGCTGCGCAGATCAGCTGTGTGGCATCATGGGATACATGTTCAACCTGAGCTTGAAGCTGGGGAAAGTACCACAACTGTGGAAGACCTCCTGTGTGGTACCGGTACCAAAGACCAAACATCCAAAGGATCTTAGCAGCTACAGGCCGGTAGCCCTGACATCGCATCTAATGAAGACCCTCGAGAGGCTGGTCCTCAACCATCTACGCCTCATGGTGTCGTCTTCGTTGGACCCGCTGCAGTTCGCCTACCGGCCTGGCATCGGGGTGGATGACGCCATCATCTACCTCCTGCACCGAGCTCTGACCCACCTGGAGAAGCCTGGAAGCACTGTGAGGATCATGTTCTTTGATTTCTCCAGTGCTTTTAACACCATCCAGCCAGGACTTCTGAGAGACAAGCTGGAACTGTCAGGAGTGGACCACCACATCTCCGAGTGGATACTGGACTACCTCACTGACCGCCCACAGTACGTGAGGACACAGGGCTGTGTCTCTGACAGGCTGGTCTGCAGTACGGGGGCCCCACAGGGAATTGTGCTGGCACCGTTCCTCTTCACCCTCTACACTGCAGACTTCTCCATCAACTCCCCACGCTGCCATCTGCAGAAGTTCTCTGACGACTCTGCCATAGTTGGCCTCATCACAGGTGAGGATGACTCAGAGTACAGACAGTGGACTCAGGACTTTGTGGACTGGTGCCAGCGGAACCACCTCCTGATCAACGCCGCTAAAACCAAGGAGCTGGTGGTGGATTTCCGCAGGCGCAGACCCACCACACGGACACCGGTGAACATCCAGGGAGTGGACATTGAGATAGTGGACTCTTATAAGTACCTGGGTGTTCACCTAAACAATAAACTGGACTGGACTCATAACACTGATGCGCTCTACAGGAAGGGTCAGAGCAGACTCTACCTGCTGAGAAGGCTGAGGTCTTTTGGAGTACAGGGGACACTCCTGAAGACCTTCTATGACTCTGTGGTGGCATCAGCCATCTTCTATGCAGCAGTATGTTGGAGCAGCAGCTTGTCTACAGCTGAGAGGAAGAGGATAGACAAGCTCATCAGGAAAGCCAGCTCTGTCCTAGGATGTCCTCTCGACTCAGTGCAGGTGGTGGGAGACAGAAGGACTCTGACCAAAATAACATCACTGATGGACAAGGTCTCCCATCCCATGCATGAAACTGTTGCTGAGCTGGAGAGCTCCTTCAGTGACAGACTGCTGCATCCTAAATGCACAAAGGAGCGTTACCGCAGATCCTTCCTCCCAGCAGCTGTAAGACTTTATAACCATCACTGCTCCCAACAAAAACCACAATAGCCTACACAATGTAGGATAATATATAATATACTGTAAATAGTCCGGCACATCATGCACATTGTATATAGTGTTATTATTATTAGTAGTATTAAGGTTAATATTGTTTGTTGATTTTATATATATTCTTTTCTTAATAGTGTGAATTATTATATCTTTATTTATATTTATAATAACTGCGGCTGCTGTTACACCCAAATTTCCCCTCTGTGGGACAATAAAGGCTGTTTCTTCTTCTTCTTCTTCTTCTTCTTCTTCTTCTTCTTCTACATGTGAGGATCATCTAATGTTTCCCATGTTTTAGTCTGTAACTACAAGAAGTTCATTACCAATTTATAAAAAAAAATGAATTTAACTTTCAGGATTAATAGAAAGCCAATAGGCTATAAATATCATCACAAAATCGCAGGTTTTTACGTACAGTCACTAAAAGATTGACCTATTAACTTTAATCATTCTGTTATTCAATAAAGTTGATCCACAAAGAAAGAAAATACAGAAAAAAACTACGTTCCCAAACGAGATTCTCAGTATATGAAACAACACTGAAATCAGCTGTGACACTTTAATCCATTTAATTATAAGAGTTTTAGTTTAACATAAGAATTGAAAGATAACCAAATTAATTTTTTTAGTATGACTGTAGGAAACATGGATAAACCTTCAAAAATAGCACGGCCTCTAGTTACCAGATGACAGCAATGACCGATTGAACTGACCCCGATTAATGGACATAAGTGGATGGATATGAACATGGAAAACTGCATTAAACTGCAATAATAACTGTTTTTATTCCTTTTACAGTGTTTTTATGTGTAAAATAATTTAACTGGAACAGCAGATACATTAGCTAACTCAACAGTTAAACAGGCAGACTAAGGCCTGGCAGGCCCTCAGGATTGTCATACCCGGGCAGAAACCCTGAGTCTGCGGTTATGTTGCCCTGAGTCATGTTAGCTCCTGAGTTAGCATCTCTCAGACTACATCAGGCTAGTTTTACAGGCTATTAAACACGTTGTGTGTTTTTAGGCTTAAAACAGAGCAGCTAAAGGAGCATATCTTCTTAAGAATGAAAGAGGCAGATTTCCAAATAAATGGTCAGAAATCAAAGCTGAAATGTGACTTTAAATCAATAACATAGAGCCAAAGATATTGTGTACTACATTTCCGATAATGTGTCTCAATAATACCTTTCATTGCACTGCCTTAGCATGGTAAACCGCCATGTCAGAGACACTAAGAGAGTCCTGAAGTCTAAAAAGGACTTTACCAAAGTCTATAAAACTCACATCACTATCAAACCACATTTTTCTTAAAAAAACTGTATTATCTGGGTTCATTTTTCAGTGACCCTGAACAGGATAAGTGGATGGATGGATGGATGGATGATCACCACCACCACCCTGAACTCACACACTCACCCACCGTAACTGTGCAACACCCACATCTCTGTGCAATATTATATTATTCATACTGAACAATATCTATCACTCCTATATTGTGTAATATCCAGTATTCATTCACTAGTGCAATATTCATTCACCAAGTGCAATATTCATCATCTTCATTATTATATGTATACACGCATTTACTTTCTTACAATGTACAGATGCACCAATGTAGGTATGTATGTATATATTTTTATACATTCTATTTTTTGTATCTTTTACACATTGTTTATTTTCTGTATATCTCTTGATCATATTGATTATACTAGATTATAATATTTTTATAATATTTTTATTTTTATTTTCATTTTAGAGAGTTTGATTTTCTGTTACATGGCACTGAACAGGAGTGGCCCTCCAATCTCATTGTACATCCTGTATAATGACAATAAAGGCATTCTATTCTATTCTATGATCTGCTTTCAGATGCTGAGTAGCAGTGAGCACAACTATGAAACTGAAAAGACTGCGTCAGATTTGTGAAATACTCCTTTAAGACTGGACCGTTTCTTTGAAAACATCCTGAAATTTCCTTAAACTGCTTGACAGTTTTTAGCAAACGCTACTCACCCACAACTAAATAATGTATTTGTTGAGGACTCTTTGCAGCGGTGGATTAATACATAATTATACAACAGCCAGCTGAGTATTTGAAGCTTCAGCTGAAAGCTGAGGTGAAAGTATAGAAAGGCTTATAGAGAAAAATGACTTCTGACATGTTTATTTTTATCATGGTAAGGCTCACAAATCAACAGGGCTGATGGGAAATGTAGTTTCTAACAACACTGTGATATGACATATTAGTGCCAATGAACAGCTGATTTTCATAGCTGGGGTAAACTATATGAAAAGAAAGCTAATTTGGCCTTTTGAGCATGATTCAGGATTGTGTTCTCGTCCTCGCTGCAGCTCCGGCTGTCCACTGAGTATTCTCCGAGCGCTCAGCCTCGGTAAGTTCACAGTCCAGGTGTCACGTTTGATTTGACCGTCCTAATAAAGAGGCGACAGGACCATTTTCTCCCCTGAACCTGAGCCACTCAGGCAGAAGTAACTGCCCCAACAACACCAGGGCACCATAATTGGTGTGGACAGTCTTAACGAAAAACCTCTACGCCACTCTTCTGATATTCTTATTGGGACCAGTGAAGGTTGGAAAGAGTGTGAGTCTTAAAAGGAGATTGGTGCTCTGCTGAATGAATATGATGCAGTCAGAGCCCCGAGAGCCAGATGGGAACATTTTCTCAACTGCCATCTCCAGGGTTTAAGCTTCCGGTGTTTTTTCTGTCATTTTAAGCTGCTTAAGATACCAGTTGTCATAGTCTGCTCTTCAACATCACGCTAACCACAACCAATAAAAGGTTGAGCATTGGAAAGACTGAAGTATCAGTAAAATCAATCATCGGGAGGCTGGTGGTGTAGTTTTTGTCTGAAACATCGTCTTCCCTTTTCCCTCAGAAAAGCAGCACCTGACAAAAAACCCTTGGGATTTACAAGCAAAAATTAATTTGTAAGTCCAAAAGTCCAAGTTGTGTGTTTGACCCACACATCACAGCACACCTGATGTTTGGCCCATATAAGGTGAACCTGTGGCTGAATTTGTGGCAGACTCACTGGGAGTCAAAGCCGTTAGTCAGCGCCACATGTAGCCTGAAGAAAACTGCAGTTTGGACCAAATATTCAGCGAAGGGCTTTTCAGCCATAATCTTCTACACAACCAGCGGAATTGGCCATTATAAAGAATGCAGGTTTTAGACACTTCCATAAGGGCTTCACTCTTCATATCCAGAAGCTGCATCCATCTCATACACAAAAACCCACAGAAGGACTCATCACAACTTTTTAAAATATGTGCTGCAGTTGCTTCCCAAAACCTGGAGACAGACACTGTCACGTCTCACTTTCCAGCCACTTCTATTGACGGCGTGAGACAGAGATAACAGTATCTGTCAAAGCTCCTCACACCGACACACAAACAAACATCGCAAGTCTCCTCTTAGCAGCCTGAAATCCATTATTACAGATCGATGGCAGTCTGTGAATATGCAGGAGGTCAGAACAAAAACCCCCAAAACGGACACAAGCTTTATTCCCACAGTCTGAAACTGTAAGACACACACACACACACACACACACACACACACACACACACACACACACACACACACACACACAGAGTAACTGCTGGTAATCTGTGTCATAAAGCAGAGTCCAACTCATTAATAATGCACCCTGTCTGCTCGCAGCAGGATGCATAAAATGGAAAATATTTAGGTTCAGTCACTCAGATTTTCAGCACAATTTGACTCTGAGTGGATTCTTTCTGTTCTGGAAACATTAAGGTAATCCCCGGTGATCGTATTCTGTATTTTATTTTCCGTTAAAACAACCAACCCAACAATGAACGCACGAATATACTGTGCTGTCCCGAAATGAAAGGCATTTCCTTGATCTCAGCGTGCCTAATTGCCTGTTTTCTCAGAGGCTTTTAATGTGAAAAACTCCATAGGAAGCAACTTCACAGTGTAAAATAGAATTTCTAGTATGTAAGAAGAGAAGACAGGAGTGAGTGTGGTGCCATTGTAGTATCATTACATGCACATTACACTGAATAAACCATGTGAAGCATTAGAATAGGTATTCGTTGATTCGACACCAATTTGACCATCGTTTTCTTGTCATTCATAATTCAGTCGCAGTCACAGGCCAACTCTGTCCTCCAACCAAACAATGGACTCCTCCTCCTCTCTTCCTTTCTCCCTCTGCCTCCCTCCCTCCATTTTGCCTGGTTAACCCGGCTGTGAGGTGAAGAAGAAGTGAAGTGAGCAGACCGAGGCGGGTCACGCTGAGATTCCCATCAATAATTCATCGGGCCGCTGCTGCCTCTGCTCTTGTGTTCAATTCCCCTGACGATCACATAATACCTCCACCCCCAAAAGAGAGTGAAAAAAGAGAGAGAGAGAGAGGGAGGTCCAGCAGATGAGAAAATGGTGAAAGAAACAGATTCAAAACGAGATAGAAGATGAGGAGGAACCAACGAGGAAAAACTGAAGTAAAATATTTAAACAGGCACATTTGTTTGTCTTTTAGTTTATTATGAGTGTAATAGTACTAATAGTATTTTTCTTTGAGGGTTATAATTCAGAATTAGAGCTGGGACTCCTCTTCAAGCTGCCATGGCAAAATTTTACCTGTGCTAAACTGCCAAAAGTATGTGGACACCTAGGTACTTGTGTACCGAATGTAGAGCAAATCCAGCCTTAAGATGTTGGAAATTAGCTTCTGTTGTCCTGCCAGATAAATGATTGATTCATCCATACTAGGGAGGTAATGAAGTTTTGGGCTCTCTCTAAACTCTAGGCTGTGATTTTTTTTTTTTTAGGTGGGGTTTAATTTACTCCAGCTTAGAATAAATTCTTTAGCTAATGGTCAACAGAAAACAGGTAAATGCTCAGACTTCTGTTAGTAGAAATTAAGGTGCAAATTATTCACACAAATAACACAAGGCAAAAACTTTGCTTGCCACTCGATCTGTGAAGTCCACGCCACCGATTTTACTCTTCCTTGTCACCAATTAAGCCGACCTTTTCAAACATAAGTGTATGCTCTGCTTTATTCTTGAACATAATAACTGTCATTTCAATTTCTCTATTCACTTCTATGCAGACGACACCATGCTGTACTTGTCTAATATCAAAACAGGTAAACAGTATTAAGGAAATCACGCTTTTTACAATTAAAAATGAACTGCTAATGTTTTGTTCTTCAATGCCTGCAGTTTCACAATAATTTCCTACAAAAATGTCCTGGACAAAAATATATTTATAGCACTAATTGTTGACAGAAAAGCATTCAACCATCATTCATTACTGGAAACTTTAGTTTCCCAAGTTTAGCTGATTGTTTACTGTAGACAAAATCTGTATTCCTTCATCACAAAAATAGCAAATAATGGAATGAATTATGTGAAAGTGCACCAACTCCTTCTCTAGTTTTCCTAACATTTGTACCAACCTGCCCACATTTTTCCAGGAATGTCCCACAGACCATATTCAGAATTTACGGAAAAAAGCATTACCAAGACATTTCTAGACATCAAGAGAGTCTGAGATGAAAGGGAAAGTAAAGAAACTGAAAAATATGCTCAAATTACCCACATAATTATTATTGCAATTCTTTGCTTGTGACTGTACAGGCCATTATTGTGGAGAATTTAATAGATGCCAGATAAACCTGTCTCCCGGCTCTCTCATTTCTTTTCTTCTCCCCCTGCATGCTGCTCTTCCCAATCCTCTCTGCTCATCTCAGGGTCAGGGGAATATTTGCTTCATCTATTGTCTGAGTGTTGCAGCTCTGACCTTTGACCCCAGCTCTATTGGTTGCTTGTAGCATTGCTGATCTAAGGATTGCACCTCCCTCTGTTTCTACAGTAATTTTTAAGTCACTATAGAGGTGAGAGAGAACAATGGAAACAGGGAAAGTCTAACGTCTGGCAAGCACCCAGATGAAGAAGGACAATATTGACCCATTCTCTGAGAAACCACAGGATGCCAATTACACATCACGAATCAAATAGAATTAAAATTTAAAATCAAGGCCTCCACATGCAACATCTCCAAAGCTGGTTTACATCATATGGAGACCACTTTTCTATATGTTTACCCTAAATTAGCCCAAAGACCACAAGCAGGCAGCCTGGTCAAACCGTGATGTTTAAACTTTCTGTAAAACTACCTTTGCATTTTTGAAGAGTAAGAAAAAAAACTAAATGGCAACAGGAAACAAAACAAGGTCAAGAAATAATACTAAAACAAATTATGGTGAACGGCAATTTCCTGGGTAAAGGTTCAGTGTTTTACTAATGCAGATGTAAACCCAGGTCAAAATTAGCTCATAGTCTTTATTGTTGTCAGGTTTCATCCTGTGAAGCAGTATAACTCTTACATAATATTTACAGTAAGTGTGTTGTAGCAGCAGGACTCTTACTTTAAGCATATTACAGTTTGTTACTGTAGCCATTTAAATGTAGCTCCTGAGCTCCAGCTTCACACCTGGCTTTAGACAACAGAGACTCTAATAAACTGAAATCTGAACCACTTTGCAATGAATATACAAAGATTTGAGGTTTAAACTGCAGAAGCTGAAAGAGAGTATCAGATATGAAGAATAATCCAGGGGAAAGCGGAGGAGTGCAGCTCACTCAGACAGAGGTATAACTACGAAGCTGTCCTGTGACATTTTACAACACACAGGGGAGCACAGATCACATGAACACTCCCCTGCTCTCCTCCAGCTCCACCCTCCATCCACTCTCTCCTGTCATTTCCTATTAACCTATATCGTCAAATAGCAGCCTTGAAAAATCAAAGAACCCCTAATGAAATTACAGTCAGATCCCGCAGAGATAATCTCATCCACGTCAGCGATCTACTGACCAAATACAGCCTGCTTAAACACTGATTTCCAATCAAATGCTAAAGAATCAGCTGTCCATGTTGGACTGTTTCCATGTATTGTTATATTTAAGAGCTCTTCTGTCTCTACAAAACTCAGAAGGCTCCTGAACAGGCTGCATCATGTTACAGAGTACAGCACACGATGTGTCAGGTGAAACCATGGCAGACACGAGGGTTTAAGAATAAGATAAAACCTCCTAAATTTATAATAAAAAACCCACAAAAACACAAACATCCAGAAGATGAAGAGTTATCACAGAGATACCATAAAAAAGAAAAGAAATTAATAAAATGCTGTTAACTGGTTGCTCATATAAGTTTGTCAAGTGTATTTATATAATTAGTTTTGTTATTTGAGTAAATCTTCCTATAAATAAATTTTTATCCAAATATATTTAAAATAGATTTTTTCTACTTTATTTTGATTTGTGTTCTTATTCTGATAGATTTTTATTCCTTGACACAAAGTTTTTGTCTCATTACAGCAAAAATAATTACACTTAATTTGAATATTATGATAACATGAGTGTAATAAGACAGCTGAAATAATATAATTTGAAAGAAAATGACATAAAGGAAGAAATCTGACACAGTTTAACTGGCTGTATGATAAGAAACACATTTATAAGATTATTATATATTCATTGTTAGAGAGGAAAACAAATTGTGAAGGAACGCACACACATATGATGTGCGGGTTCTGGAGTTAACGGGATCAATTTCAATTTACTTGATTTCATGCGCAAAATCCAATATCAAGATCCAATATTCATTATAGGTCCTGGACGTGTGTATAAAGCCATAAAGCATCCATACTGAAGGCTTATTGTTGGATATTAGGCCAACATAAACAACAGTGACTCTATAAGAGCAGCTAGTTACCACATTTAAGAGCGTACTGATCTATAACTTCATTAATCCCGTGAGAATAATGCATCTGTAACTTAGAGAAATGATTAAAATGAGAAGGCAGACCTGAGCTGTATGTTATCATCTTATTATAATCACACATTTTAGAGGATTCATTTATCTCTGTAAGGATTTTCCAAACTCATAATGAAGCATTTAAATACGCAGATTATCAAAACTTTATGTTTTTCTGTTGCTTCTATATTGAACATTTTTTGTTAAAAATAGTGTTTTATATATTTTTTGTGATAATTTAAAGAAATACATGTTTAAAATAAAATAAAGTGATAAGAATGACTTATAATGATGATTTTAATACAAAAATCTTCACTTTAATGTGGATTCCAGTTGAATCTGTATTTGTTCTCTGGCTTCTCATATGTAATGTTTGGTTAGAGCTCCTGAAATCAAGAGTATCATTAAAATAAAACACAGAAAATATAGCATAAAATGTTGATCCCCTAAAAAAGAAACACGAGGCAGATTTCTTTATTGGTACTAATTCTGTGCCAGTTTGCTTCTGGTCTGAAAGCAGCTGGAATTATTTCACTTGAGTAAACCAGTAAAACTGAAGTGCAGTTCAAGACCTGAGAGCAAAGTCCGAATAAATGTTGTTCCCGACGATCAGTTTTAAGCTTTTAAAGATCATAATATTCCCAAATATTCCCAAACTCTGGACTGACTGTGGTTATTAGTAGCTCCCTCTAAATGTGTCACATATCTGTGGTTGAAATGCGAAAGCCAGGTCCCTCCTAAATAAAATGTAAACCAATAAACCAATTAAAATACTAATTGAAGCATTTATAAAACAATTGGATTACTTAAACTTTGCAACATAAAAGTTTGTGTTTATGGGTTTAACTATACAATAACAGTAAAATAATAATAATAATAATAATATCACACAGTGTTTTAACCAGAGTTTTTACAGATTTTTCATTTTCGTCTACCTGCAGCTTCATTTCCTCCTCTTTTAAATTTTTGACTTTCTTTTCTTAAATATATATGCATATTTGTACAGAGTAAGGCATTGATACCAATAGAAAAATTAAATGTATAGGTTTAAAACTAAAACAGGGGGAATGATATGAAATATAAAACACTCACACTACATACATTATGCAGACTATAGCTAAAATATGCAGCTAAAAAGATTAAACTCTTAGAATATATCAGGTAAATAGGAATATTTTTTGTCTCTTAAGCCATGAAGATAAAGTACATTTAATATAATTGTAATAATTTGGCCCGTTTTGGACTTTCTGTGATGCTGGATAATTACATTTCTTTGAATTCTGCATGCATAAAAGCATTATATTTGTAATATAGAAGACACTAAGCATAAATACAGAGTTTTCCTGCAGCTAAAATATCAGAGCACAAAGAGTTTTTGGCCTTCCTCTCAAAGGAAAATCACCAGTTTTATGAGAAAAAAAAATATTTTAAATGAGATTTAATTAACTAATATTTTAATGCACATTTGTTTATCAAATGGTCAGACATTACAGGGAACAGCACAGATTTCCAGTAGATGAGGTAACACACGCTCAGCCTTAATATCCATGTGAACCAGTCCTGCTTATCTGCATATTCACCCCCTAAAATCAATTCTGAGCCACAAAATCCCAACATTTCTGTTTAAAACAAAAAGAGGAAAATAATTTCAATGGATACATGGAGATAAATCAATCATGGCAAATATTATGCAGATACAGCTAAAATTTGTGGCTATAAAGATAAACACAGGCAGTGGGTAGTTTAAAGCCAGCTAGTAAATCAGGTAAACATAAAAACTCTTCTGTCATTGGTGCTTTCTGCAGGATCAGAAAAAGTAAAGAAACTTTAGCTAATTTTAATAATCTGGGATCTTTTTGTACTTTCTGTTCTGATGAGTATACTTCATTTCACTGATTTTTTTACTAGCAAAAAGCCATATTTGTGAAAGTCATTGACCATAAATATCATTTTAAAACAAAAAGAGGGAATAATTGAAGGGATACATGTTTATAAATCACTAACAGCTCACAAATAATTTAGATTATAGCTAAAACATGCAACTATAATGAAAAACATGCAGTGGGTAGTTTAACATCAGATTTTGTAACTTCTGTTTTTTACAGAATAAGATGAAAATAAAACATTTTAATGGGATTTTAATAATTTGGCCTCTCTTTGTATTTCCTGTTTTTACATATAAAATCAATATAAAGGCATATTTGTTTTGTGGAGGGCATTAATAAATTAAGTTTGACACAAAAACAGAGTATCATTTGAAAGATATGTGGAGATAATTCACTCCCAGCAAACAAATGATGCACATTATAGCTGAAATATGCAGGTATTAAAATGTATGCATGCAGTGGGTAGTTTAAAATCTTATGCTAAACCAGGTAAATATAAATACCTGGTCACGTGCTGCTTTTTACATTTTAACACGAAACTAAAACACCTTTTATATAATTTTAAGCCTCCAAAATTACAAAATGTACCTAAAATATTTCTGTTATGATAAATATCCCATCAGAAACCTTAAACTAAAACTGTTTATCACATATTGGTGTGAAATTAAATGCAACGCTTTCCGTGACCTGACCCTTAAAAAGCGGGCACCGGCTCGTTTTAATGCTGCTCCTGCAGACAATGGACGCTTCTCGGTGGGACAGAGAGCAGGTTCCTCACTAGAGGGGGCACCAGACCCACCGATTCTGCAGACCTTCGTGTGTTTGTGTCACAGCTTTCTGATCGCTTCAAGCTCCACACAATCAAAAACAAATCCCCCTGAATGCCCCGTCGCACCCAGCCATCACCACCGCTAATGCAATCAGAACACAATGAGCGTTTAACGGGCTAATGACAGCAAACACACCGTTTGAACAGTGATTGAAGTAAAAGAATAATTAACCCTGAGAATAAGCATTTACACCCCTGATAGACATTAACGACCTTAAACCACACACAAAAATATTGTAAACGTCTGGTCAGTTTTCTGCTTGTTTTCTTTTTCTGTCTTTAAAAACAGATTTAGTCTTGATTTGGGTGTAATTTAAAGCAGCTGATTTTGTTGTAATTGTGCGGTGTTTTCCCCGCTCTCGTGGAAGGAGAGGACACAGAAAGAGGGGACTGTTAGAGGGAAATCCCATGACCTTGTCATTTCCCATCGATCCTTTTGTGTTATTGATCAATAATGGTAATCATAACACCGGCGAGTCTAAATAAATCCTATTCACCTAAATTGGAGTGGAGCGTGAGGACCCACGAGGAGAAAGCAAACAAAATAAAGCCAGCAGAAGATTAAAAGTCAGTTAGAGATAAATGCGGAGGGATCATTTTTGAATATTTTGTTTAAATGTAGAGGATTTTTAATTTTTCTATTTGCTCTAACACACGCACACTCTAAAAGCAAAGCAAAGCACCAGCAGGACAGCGCAGGCTGTTTCCTTCTCTTACCTGCCAGTCTGAGCGCCGACATCCTCTGAAACTCGGGCTCCTGCAGCCACTTCCACATCCTCCTGAAGGTCTCCCGGCCTGACTTTAGTTTACTCCAGGGTTTGGGGTTCCTCAGCAGGTCCGACAGGGTCCCCTGGGAGCGGCACAGCACCCTCTGGGCGAAGATGGCCTGGGGGATGCTGTACCTCTTGAGCTCCGCCGTGATCCTCTGCGCAACCTCCTTAGTGTTGATTTCTTCCAGCTGCCCCGAGCTGTTCACCCCCTGCGTCCCCGAGGAGGAGGGCGGTCTTTCCCGGGTGGAAGCCAACACGGGCCCGTGGGATGGAGACTGGAGGTGGGGGTGGGGGTGGGGGTGGTGGCCCGCCGAGGAAACGGCCGGGTGCCCCGGGTGGTGCATCCCGTTCAGGTGCGGCATCATCCCGCCCGTCGGGCCACCGAGGCCTCGGTGCTGGTGGTGGTCCCCTCTGGCCAGCATGGAGGCGGTGTGATCGAAGTTCAGCATCTTGTCGTGGCTCCCGTGCGTCGTGGTACCGTAATTGTGGAGACCCTGCTGGGTGTTGTGGATGGAGCCCAGGCCGTTGCCCAGCACCGGGGAAAGGCTCTGACCCATCCCGGACATGTGGTCCTTGTGGTAGGGGCTGTAAATGTTGTTCATCCCCGGTAATCCCCGCTCGTCGCGCATCAGGGTGAAGCTCCCGCTCACGTTCCCGGAGAGCCGCTGGTGATGGTGGTGGTGGTGATGATGGTGAAACTTGTCCGACACGGTGGAGATGGGGGGCAGCGGCTGCAGCGGTGTTAACGTGGTGTAAGTGCCGCTCATCCCCATCCCGGGAGAGGACGTGTCGCAGGGCACGCTCATGGCGTGGTGCAGCGGCAGGGACAGCTCCGGCCGGTACTCCCCGCTGCCGTCCAGTATCGTGGCCATGCCGGACACCATGGCCGAGCGGGATGACGCGGCGGCGGCGGCCAAGTCCTGGTGTATCCGCAGGGTGGACGCTGCCGCCGCCGCAGCCGCAGCCGCCGCACCGGGTCCCGACGAGCCTCCGCGGCCGTGGTGCGGGCTGTGGCCGCTCATCAGCTCCGCATCAGGGGCCACGGAGCTCACCGCCACCCCGCCATGCAGGCTGCCAATGCCGTCCATTGTCATGTCCGTGTTCATGGCGTAAGCGTCCAGGTCCTTGGCCAGGCATCTATAGGCGTTAGTGTAGGCAGTCTTCATTCATCTGTCCTCTCAGTCCATCAGGTCGAGCGGAATTATCTCTCCTCCTTCTCCTCCTTTCTCTCGCCGCTTCTCCCGTGATGCGCCGGGATGGGTCAGTAGCCGTATCCCCCTGTTTCCTCCACTCCCTCGGTTTGTTTCCCCCGTCCTCCGTAAGGCCTCTCCAGCTCGGTCTCTTTGTAAAAAGTGTATTTATCTCGATCATACGGGCCTGTGCGGTGGCTCCCCCATATCCAGCCCTCTCCTCCTCCTGCGTTACTCTGCTCCTCAGACGGGAGCTGTCCACGGTCCCCTAGCCGACCTCTCAACCCAACCTGCTGGGCGCGGAGGAGAGGGGGAGACGCGAGCTCGGGGACATGGTGACTGACGGAAGAGAAAACCAATCACAGGGACGGAGAGGACTCCGAAGGGCGTGGTCCATTGGCTGATCTGCCAATGAGCGTTTTTAACACATGTAACCATGAAGCAGCGCTGGGTGGGATCACTTCTGTTATGATATTCCTCTAACGAAGCTTTTATATTATTTTTAATGTAACAGTTTAACATTCCTCATAAAAAAAACAAAAAAAAAACAAAGGCCAGCATCTTTAATGTCACCGGAAATTTGCTGTGCTGGTTTTTACTGCATTTATTAAGTCGTTATTATCGTTTATTTATTTTTGCTTTATTACATTTATTAAGCTATTTCACTTCATAAGCCACGTTATTGCATTATATTCAGTTTTATAGTAACAATTTTATTGTATTTTATTTAGAATTTTACGTTTTGATCTCCTTATGATGTTATATTCAGCTTTTACACAACATTTTGTGTTTTCTTTATCATTATTGGGCTAGTGAGCTCATTATATTATATTCAGTTATTTACATAATGTTTTATTGCATTAAATTAACAGTTTTCTTTATTTGCCTCTATTTACCTCTTTTTATAATATATTTTATAGTATTTGACTCGTATTTTTATTGTGCTCTTATTGTATCATGTTCACCTTTTTTCATAGCTATTTAATATATTTTATTTAGATTTTTAACTTGTTGAGCTTCTTGTTTTATTATATCCAGCTCTTTACATTAATTTATTGAGACATTTCACTTTATAGAGCCAAATTGCTGTATTATATTGAGCTTTTTGCATACCATCTTATTGTATTTTATTTTCATTTGTACTTATTCATTTAAATTACTGAGCTCCTCTTTTTTTCCTTATTTTTTCTATATAAGTGAGCATCTCATGAGCATCTATGGCACGTCTCCTTTAGGATTCATGGCGTTTCTTTAAACGTTGCATTTTGTCTGTTACAGTTTACAGTACTCCTGCCACATGTGACAAATTCATTCTGAGATTGCAAAGGCAGTGCAGTGCGTCTGCAGTGTGAGGCTTAAAGGTCATTATTGACAGTGGAAATAGGTCTGTCTGTGCTTTCAGTCATATTACACGATCTTCATTGGCACATCTTGTCCATTTGCTCTAAAGAAACCGCCAGCAAGAAGTCCTTAAAGGGTTGAAATTAAAATGATATTTTTAGCACTGATTTGACTGACAGCCTGATGAGGATCAGGAGTTCTGACTGAGAGATCCAGAATAAAGTGAGATCCCATTCTCAATGATCACAACAACATTTTGTAATATAAAGATTTACAAGATTTAATTGTTATTTCTAAATAAATGTGTTTAATTATTTTCATTGTGTAGGCCTTTACATTTATGATATGAATAATTGAATACAAGAAAAGGAAAGATTATGTTTAACATGAACATAATATTGAAATGTTGTACTACAATAAATTAGGTGTAAAATCATTATATGGATTTCTCAGTGTGAGCATAAAGGTGCAGAAGCATTTCCAGATAAATGAATATGAAATGAATTTGAGGCCAGCTTGAAAATGTGCAGTCAGTAAATCACGTTTTCATCCTACAGGCGTTCGCCGCGACACCGTCCTGTGCATGAAACGCCAAAAACAAAGACTTTAATCTGTGAGCTCTTTGTGCCACTCCGAGGATGCTGTGTTTTCTCTGCAGCTCCTGCAACAAAAGATGCAATTTGCCCACAGGGATCATTAAAATTTGATCTCATCTCAGCTCTCATCTCATCACCTGCTGCCTCTGACTTCACAGTCGGTGTGGGGACAAAGACACAGAGGAAGTGAGCGTTTGTGCTTGTCTGGCATTAAATAAGTGATGTTTTTGTAAAACACCACATGATTGTAACACTGTTTAATCTCAGCAGTCCTTTTGCAACTTTTTAAGAACAATATCTGAGCAGACTGTAACATAACTTTAAAAAAATGAGACCTTCCCAGACTTATATATCATAACTTTAAATATAAGTACTCCATGTCCCAATCCCCGGCTACTACCAGGGATCGGACCACGAAGGCCTCCGCTTCTGAATGCTACTCTTCCAAATCCCAGCAGATTCCTGCAGGCCCTCCTGGGGTGGTGTGCCTACAGGAGGGCTGGCCTTTGGGTACAAATGAGTCACATGGACTAAGGTTAAAAAAAAAAAAAGCCCCTTACCAATGAGCCCCCTCTCTCAGGCCTGACTCTCTTCAGTGTGGGTCCCCTGGTAACCCAGAGCCCCAGTAACCCCTCCCTGGGTAAGGTAACATGGACTATGGTTGTTCATCGCTCCTGGGATCATTCAGGCACACAAACCCTTCCACCAACTGAGGTAGCAATTCACTGGGGCAGGAGCTGAGAACAGAGTCACCCCGCTTCCACATGCCCGGGCCCGTCCTCACTGAGGAGTTTTGGGTATGTCTAATCTGGAGGAGACCCCAAAGCAGAGCCATGATACACCTCAGTGTCCCCCTAGAAGAGCTGGAAGAGGTGACCAGAGAGAGGAAGGTCTGGATATCTCCGCTTAGACTGTCACAGATAAACTGGATATAAACACATTTCACTCTGCTGATGTATAAATTATCAGTCCACTCGGTGAAGTATTAGTATAACATCTTCACAAAGTTAGAGATGTAAAATATACAAGGACTGACTGGTGGAGGATCTTTATTGACTTCATACTATTTGAAACACATTTAAGTTGTAATGTGATCCATCGCCCTAAAGCAAAGATGTGTAGCATTTACTTCACACAGTTGCAGCCGGGGCAGGGCAGTTAGCCAGCTGCTGCAACTCAGCTACACAGCTAGTGTTATGTGACCTTGGTTAC
Organism: Archocentrus centrarchus; assembly: GCF_007364275.1. Classification (NCBI taxonomy): domain Eukaryota; kingdom Metazoa; phylum Chordata; class Actinopteri; order Cichliformes; family Cichlidae; genus Archocentrus; species Archocentrus centrarchus. Next base: position 23,921,649 of record NC_044357.1, read on the forward strand.
TTTATATTGATAATCAGGCGCTGAGGTTTTGCAGACATGTGACCGCTACCCACATGACATTAACTTCTCGGCCATTTTGGATGTGTGACAATCATGGTGACGATGCAGGATCAAGTGCAAAAGGCCTCAGTCACACAGGTCTAGAGACCAGTCAGTGAGCCCCATTTTTCCCCAGCTGGTTGGTCAAAATCTCCTTGTGACTCCTTTGGTTGCTGCAGTTGCCCACAGTGATGGGCTTGTCTGCAAACACTGTCCAGCTGCGCTACTAGTTTGCATGAAAAATGCGACACAAACTAGAAATGGGGACGTAAAAGTTTGAAACATGATGGCTGCAGCTCTGAAGCACAACGTTCACTGTGAAGGCAAACCTCAGTTTACAGTTTCTCATGCTTATAGTTAGCGAGTGTTTGCAGGCAAACATGGACACCTGTGAGCAACCAAAGCAATCACTCGGAGGTTCTTGGTGCTGCACCCTCTTTCTTTCATCCAGCAAGAAGCAGCAACCTCCAGGAACCAGTGTTCGTCCAGTATGGGAGACAAATCTGGAGCAATGTGTGGCTCAAAGCTGTAAATATAATGGTTTGAAGAAAGAGCTTGCTTTAATAAGCTTTAATATTAAATGAGACGAACAACACTCCAGTAAAACCTAGAAGGGTATTCAGAGAACACATCCTCCACCAGAGTCAGTGCTTTATTGTCTAATTCTAAAGAAAACTACCTCAAACTAAACCAGGTGTTTATGGCACCTGCTCCATTTCCCCAAACTCCACCTCTGCACCGAGCTTTATAAAATTCAGCTGGGTAGTTTTAGCAAAATCTTGCTGCCAGTGAATGACCCTGTTTACCCCACTTAACTGGTAGAGGAAGTGCAGTTGGACTGTGGAGTGATGTTGGATGCACAGACGTTTGCAGCTGTGTGGCTCAGAGCTCCGAGCGCTGCAGTGTAAATGATGCGGTGGCGTGTCGGGACGTTATCGACAGCCTCTCTGGGTGGAGTGATGAGCGTGGGAGCTGCACTGAGAGAGCATTATAGCCTGTAGCCTGTTCACTTTACAATTCATTACACTCCCAAGGACAAATGACTGCTAAACAACTCTGTCTGCCTCTGTGTCTCCGTGTCCCTCTCTAACTGATCGCTGCTATTGTTAGATAACAAGAAAAGAGCACAAAGTTCTTTTAGATCCAGTCAGGAGCCTGTTACAGGTATTTCTGTGGCTTCATGAATCACATCAGTGCTTCACTGTCTAAAGCAATTTGCTGACAGTCCTGATTGTCAGAGAATAGTTGCTTGGGTTCTGTTTCAGGAAACTTAACTGGAAAATGTCACAATTTTAGCTTCACTCTGGGCCTCTAACAGCTTTTATGTTTCATTCCTGTGACATAAAATATTTATTTCCACCAGCTGCTAGACAAAAAAATCCACATTTTTATTTTTCACATATGTCAGATTGGACATTTAATCTATGCTAATGCCCGTTTGTTTTTCTGACAGTGCAAAAAAAAAAAGACATCATTCTGCCAAGCAGCCTGTTAAGTATTCTGTGTTCTGTGCAAAAGTCTTGAGCCACCCCTTAGTTTCTTTATATTTTACTGGGAAAATGTGAAATAGGTGCAGAGATTTATTGAAACATGTGCAAACATACATGGAAATGTATGTTTCTATGGAAAGCTTTCTTGTCATTTCTTCATGTAGTCTTCAGCAGTAGTTCTTCGGATGCTGCTAATTTGTGGTAGGTGTGGTAAGCACTTCAGGTCCAGCTGAAAAAGCACGTGGAGGACAAAGGAAGAGCTGGCAGTGTGTAACACACTCTGTACAGCAGAGCAGTGTCTGAGAGTCATGTCCTTAAGAAATAGGAAAGAAATCCATCAAAGCTCTGACACAGAACCTGAGAGAGACGTCTGACCCTTCAGCTGATCCATCTACTGTTCACTGAAGCCTCATCAGAAATGGGATCAGTGGAAGGGTCAGGAAGCTGTTCTTAATGAAGGGAAACAGGAAGAAAAGGCTGGGGTCTGCTGACCTAGAACTGGACTGAAAATCAGTAACAACAGGTCTGATGGAGCGATGAATCCAAATCATTGTTAGTTTACACAGAGGAAATCAGGAGGGGGCCAGCAGTGAGTGTCTACAGTGAAACACGGTGGAGACTCTGTCATGGTTTCAGCATGTGGAATTATGAGTGCAGAGACGCGCCATCAGATTTTAATCCACAATGCAAAACCATCTGGAAAGTGTCTGATTGGCAGCAGCTTCATTTCTCATGCACCGTGTTTCCATGTATGTTTCAATATATTTCTATAAAGCAAAATATAAAGAAGTCAGGGTGTATGCACACAGTGTCACACTCTAAATGTGCTTTATAGGCACTTTAAATATTAAATATGAGTTCTCATCAGTGGCATCCGCCACAATATTCTCAATACAAACACGTTCTCAGTGCTTTGTGACTTTTTTTGTAAAGACTTAGCTCTAAAACAATATTATAAGTTATTTCCTCATAATATCAGGCAAATTATCAGGACATTTCTCCACTTGGAAACAAATTGAAATAAAAGTTAAAGCTGCTCCAAACACTTTTTAAAATCTTAATTTCCCTCAAAGTGCTTTTGAATATTGTAATTATTTCTTCTTCTTTCGGCTGTTCCTTTTCGGGGTCACCACAGCAGAAGATGGCCATTATTTAAACCTGATTTATTTACTATTATTGGAAGTTTTATGCCCCACATATATATAAAATACATTCTGGCCTTGAACCAGAGTTTATTTGTGTGCAGGTTCAGCTCTGCCGCTGGCTAAAAGTCTCAGTTATTCTGTATGTTGTTTGTTTTGGTTTGTTTCCAGCTACAGGGCTGTGAAATACAGTGATCCAGAATTCACTGATGAGGAGGAGGATGAACCGAAGAAGAAAAGAAGGTGGATGAGATGGAGAAGGAAGAGCAGGAGCAGCGGGAGGAGGAGCAGGATGAGTAGTTGGGCAGATGTTGCTTTGTTTAAAGACTGTTGTGTAATTAAGGCCAGAAGAACTGAAGCCTGACCCATTTTCTCCTTTTGATCAGTTGTCAGAGACTCCGCAGGGGGTCTGCTGAGGGATAACCTGTCTGCCTGCCTGCCTGCCTGCCTGCCTGCCTGCCTGTCTGCCTGCCTGCCCGCCTGCCTGCCTGCCTGTCTGCCTTCTGCAGGAGAAGCAGACTGTTGGTGTTTTATGCTCTATCTGATGTTCCTCACTGCATGAAGAGGAGGAACAAGGACAGAGAAAGATGAAGTCCTCCAGAAGGATGTGGAAGTGGAGAAGAACAGGGGGAAAGGGACGAGGTAAGAGGGAGTTTGATTCGAGGATGGGGTGGGGACTGTCGAGGAGCAGCTGCAGGGGGTGGAGGAAGAAGAGGCAGAGGAGGAAGTGACAGAATTTGGAGTCAGTATGACGATGTAAACAAATCACTACCAGGCAAAAGCTCCGCCCCTTCTTCAAAGTTCATTTCAGAGTTCCCAAAACATGCATGAAACATGTTCCTGATGCTCAAATACCAACATTTGATCATGAAACCATATTTATGTGACCAAGTCCAAATGAACTAAATGTGTATGTTTTAATGAAGAAATGCTTTAACGGGGACAATCACAGATACATCAGTGAAAAACATTAATATAATGAAATAAGAAAACAAGGAAAACGAATCATTTCTGATACAGAGCTCATTGTTTCAGAGGCTCAAAAGCAAAACTTTTGTTGGGAGCTGATTTAATTAATTTACATTAATACTTTTGTATTCAGTGAGTGAGGCGGACTGACTCCACTTTAAGTGGATTGTGTGTATAATGATGAAATCATCGGATCATTTAATGTGGATAGTTACAATGTCATTTAAATAGCCATAATTTTTATTACATGTTCTATTCTACAGACTGCAGTGATTTTTTTTTTTTTAATTAAATTAATTTTTGGTAAAGTTTGAGTGTCTGAAACATGTCAGTTAAAATCAGCACTGATGTTTTATTCTATACACAGAGAAGATCAGTGACCTCTGACTGTTGTGTTTTTGGTGTCATTGTGCATCTGCACACCAGCGATGCCTCGATGATGATGAAGATGATGATGTGCTTATTTTGAGAACAATGTTCATGAGGAGGTGCAATCTGATTTTAACTTTGCACAAACCAGCTGAGAAATTACTGCCTTAAACAACAACGTATTTATATGCTGTCAAACCTTCAACTCTGATCTTACCGTCGATCCAAACGCTGATCACTGAAGGAAAACTGTAACCTTTGGGTCTTAAAACTTTTATCATAAAGCAGTCTGAACCTGATCTCCATCCTGTTACGCACTCCTGCAGATTTACACACTCGGTCGGCTTCTTCTTGATCAAAGATGTTAATTTCACTGCTACCAATTTATATGTAAATCCACTCAATCCTTAAAGCCTGAAACTATTTTACTTCAGTGGCTTCAGATAAAGAAGCTTTTCAGTCAGAGTGAATCAGTGAGAAAGCTTTAATGCTTCTGTTTTCCTCTGCTTGGATTAAATCACCTTTAACATAATTTTGTTTACTTAAATCTCTGTTGTATCATTTCAAAATCAGCTTAATTAAAGTCATCACTGTTCTTTTATTCTTTTCTCCTCTGTATTTATTTATTTCCTGATTTATTTATTAGATTTTCTTTGCTCTGTCCCAGTTTTCTTGCTGTTTTTCTCATTTATTTGGTCTTTGTTGTGCTCTGATGTCGTTGTTTGAGGTGATGCATCCAAAGGTGTTTTCTCCAGACAAAACAACACCAAAAAAACCCTCAAACTGATATTTGTCAGACAGATGAATCCATGCTGTAACATGTGGACGGAGAGCACGTTCCTCTGCTGTGTTTCCTCAGGAGTTTTACTGAGTGCGGCTGGTTGTAAAATGTGAATAAAGCTGCAAAAAAAAAAAAAAAAGGCTGCAGGTTGATGTGGACGTTTCCTCCTCCTGCTTCCTCCTCTCTCTCTCTCTCTCTGTCCCGGGCCATCTGCTGTGCACAGAGCAGCAGTATTGATCTGCAGCTTTGTGCTGGAGACCACATGCTAATCTATAGCGTTAGTGACAAACACTGCTCCGCTTTGCCTCGCATCTGCCCCACTGACTCTCTCTCTTTTCTCTCAGCACAACCAGTGTCATCCTCCCTCTCCCTCTAAATGAGCCAGCACTTTTTAAACGGGGGTCCATCTGTCCGGCTGTAAACTCTTCCTCCTCCTCCTCCTCCTCCTCCTGCAGTGGTTGGTGAGTCCTGCTTGGTAGGCCTGTGTTTTGGTGTTTCACGGCAGCCATCTTTGGTGTTTGATATAAGACATGCTGACGGGTGGAAGCAGAGATAATAGAGACATGCTGTTGTGCATATGTGCTGCACATAAATAGATATTATATACAGAAACTAAGTTAAAATTTCTCTATTTACAGACATGCATTAAGATTTTTGCACATCTACACAGAGAAATAACATCCATACAGAGATTTGCACAAGTCCATACATGAATATAGATAAATTAGAAAGTATTAAATGTAAATAAAATATAAACCAATAAAGCGGAGCTTTTAGGACATGCATAGAGATGCAGCTGTTTAATGGAAAATAAAGAGACACAAAGAAAACAGAAACATGTAGAGATTGTAACAAAGTCGAGTTTGATTATGGAAACGTGCAGATTTACTGAGACAGTGAAACAGGTTTAAACAGGTTTAAACAGTGATTTTCTGCACACAGTTTTTGCTCTGATTACATGTTTAAAAATAAGATTTTGTAGAAATGCACACACAATCAATACAATACACAATCACTGTATCAATACAACAATGTGTAGATTTATGTTCATAATATAGAAGAAACACATGCAAAGATATAAAGAATATTTGCATATATGTTTATTTAAAAAAATACCTTTTGTAGAAATATAAGCTATATATGTAATTCATAATTAAACCTGCATAATAGCGTGATAAAGATCACTGTATTCCTGATGACATTTATTTAATTGTTTTGCTATGAACTGAGTGTTTATGTGGATATTTAGGTTTAAAAATGAGAAATATGCATCATTTAAAATGAATATAGACGTTTCTGTGCTTATACTGCTGAACTAAGGCTCTTTGTGTTTATACTGTAGGTCATGTGACAGATCCTGGATTTTATGTCGCATTTTTAAATTTTGAGTTTGGCTGTGAAAAAGATTTGATCTCAGTGGGTCAATAAATAAAATAATAATTTAAAAAATCCACATGAAAAAATAATGAAAGTCATTCAGGGATATTTTGGTTTAATTAAAAAAAACATGTAGATAATTTAGACTTTATTACAGGAAAATACAACAATTATATCGATCTGTACATGTTGTACAAACATCAAATGATTAAACACACTTATTAAGATATTTGGAGGAGAAAATATAAATATATGGAGCTAAAATGTATAAAGCTTTGTATTTAATATGATTAAGATGTCTGCATTACACAGACATTTAAAGACATCCACATCCATATGGAAAAATCCTGTCCAGTTATTATGTAACAATAGAAAAAATGTTTTTAGAGGTTTTAAGTTTCTGCTGTACAGAAAAGAAGATCTTTCTGTTCTGCAGGTGAATTTGATCAAACTTCTCACATCTTCCTTCTGTTTTCCTTTCATCTCCTCCTCCTCCCGTTTCTCTTCCTCCTTTATTCTCCTCGAGTCTTTTCAAACTTCTCGGACCTGCTGCCTCTTTTGTTGCAGCTCTGTTGGCCGTGAAATCGGCCTTTAATAAGAACACAATGGCCGCGTGCGGAGCTGACCCGCTGTATTCAAATGTGACCGCACGCCATCATCGCCGCGTTTCCAGCTCTAAATAAACACTCCCTCAGCAGCCTTTTATCTCACGGCTTTATGAATTTCTATATTAGCTGCTGTGCATTCTTGAACTGTTACTAAACTCCAGCCGAGTGCAACAAATGAGACTGATGCACCTCGCAGTTCTAACCGTTTTAATAAAGTCAGTATCATTTCCAGCAAACAAGGGAAAAGGAGCAGCTGAGCATCGTTTGATAAATAAAGGATGCTGAATTAATTAATTTTTTTATTTAGGGCGACACAAATAATGAGTATTTTTGCAAATGCATCGCTGTTAGCCAGCCAGACACATGCTGGAGGCAAATGGCGGGAGAAAAATACAGGAAACCAGTCAGAGACGGGACGGAGCGACACCTCAGTGTGAAGATTAAACAACAGCATCCACTGTCCATGAAGACCAGAAAAAAGCAACACAACACACAAAATTTAATCCCTTTATTGTCACTGTGTGAACACAACAAAACTGCAGTTATACCAGCCTGACCTGCTGCATTAATGTTAAATTAAAAAAACAATGACTCTGTAAAATGTATAAAATATAAGAAATATAAAATATAACAATAGTTATAGGACAGGTAACGAGGCCACTGCAGTGCAGCAATGCACAGAAAGTATAAACACACAAAAAAAATTACAAATCTATTCAAAACATGTATGAATGTTGCACCTGCGGGAAGGTGGGCGCCTAAACAGAAGTTCAGCTCCTCCCAGCTGTGGAGATGCTTTAAAGATGGCCGCTCTGTGGCACCAAACTGTCCCTCAGCATCAGCGGCGCACAACCCAAAGCTGCCGTCAGTACACTTCCCTCTGACATGCAGACCAACAAAAGATAAGGAGCTTTATGCAGTATCATTTTAGAATGACATAAAGGTAAAATGATAAAAACATGCAAACATTAAATATATAAAACACAAAAATATTCTTCATTTATTACTACCAAACAGTGCAGATGTAACGTGAATTTAACAAACACAAAGCACAAAGAATCTTTATCAGCTTGTGTGATGAGTCCAGTACAAAGTCCAGAAAAGAACAAACAGAAACCCAAATGTTCGAGCGGAGAACACATGAGAACGTTACTGCACACAGAACGGACTCCAAAAAACAGCAACGGGGACTCCACCACAGCGAGAACTCCAGCGAGCACACACAAGAACACAGAGAACCCACACAAGAACACAGAGAACCCACACAAGAACACAGAGGAGCCACACAAGAACACAGAGGAGCCACACAAGAACACAGAGAACCCACACAAGAACACAGAGGAGCCACACAAGAACACAGAGGAGCCACACAAGAACACAGAGGAGCCACACAAGAAGATAGAAGAATAATAAAGTCGAGACCAAAGCTGCTTAATTCTAAAACCTTTACAGAGGATCAAATCTGAACTCAAAAATCTGAACTCAGAAATCTGAACTGTAATCACAGAGGAGAGAAGCCTGAACCTCCTGAACCTCCTGAACCTCCTGAACCTCCTATTTCAGTGTGACTGTGATCTGATTTTATATAATTTAGGGCACCAACACTAACTGTGATCATAAAAGGAAACTGTAAATATAAATAAATATTTAGCCTGTGTTCAGGCTGTGAATCCAGGTTTTCTTCTTTTATTGGGGAAAAATAAAGTCAGTAATGTTTGATGTGCGTTAGTGAGAGGGTTTATTTTCCCTGTAATTGTGAAGGCTGAGAAAATGTTTCAAAAACCAAAATAATTTAATCTGTAAGGCGTCTTTGTGTGATTTGAATTCTGTAAAATTCACACTGAGTTGTTTTTTATTGGTATTTACAGCAGACAGTGCAGTCTGTCCTGGGAACACGATGCATGTTATCATGTATAAATTACAGTGAATTAAGTCTTTATAAATAAGGAAAACGTGACATCTGCATTTGATCCAATCATTAGGTTGATAATCTGGTACATTTTATTTTACGTTTGTAATAATTTCTTGGCTTCAAATCATAACATTAAAATTTTAAATGTGTTTTCAGAAATGTGCACACAAAGCACAGATGGTGTAACTGTCAGGCTTTATATATTTTTATGATAATTAATTTGAACCTGCAGTTATTCCATCAGCTGCAACTTTTAAAAATCTTGCATGTAAATGATTTAAAATCACTGTCGCTGAAATATAAAATATTAAAACTCTGCTAACCTTTAATTCAGTGACTCGTTATAAATGTTGTAGTGTAACAAACAGCACAAATCGAACCAAATTTAAATATTAGGAATCATCTCGTCTTCAGCTAATTATACAGGAAGAAGATTCTATTTTTAATCTTTGTAATTTGCTCATGAAAAAGGAAAAAAACAAAGTAAGAAAATGTTTCTTTTAACCAGGATATTTTTCATAATTCTCATCATTAATGCGCTCATCGTTTCTACTCGTTAACTGCTGCACGCACGCACACACACACACACACACACACACACACACACACACACACACACACACACACACACACACACACACACACACACACACAGCAGACATCAGAGGGAACATGGCCACAGGCAGTGGCAGCTCATGCTAATTCAGATCAATATTAGTGATGAACTTCCATGTGAGCTCCGTTTCCTCTCAGTGATCCGAGGCCAGCCTCAGTGTGTGTGTGTGTGTGTGTGTGTTTTAATCTAAGGAGAAGATGAACTTTATTTTAACCTGACATTAAACAGAAATGAAACATTTCACTGGGACAAACAACACGTTCCTGAACTCATAAAATTAAAAAAGTTTGACAAATTATAAAATGCTTGATTCATCTGCCTTTGTTCAGTGTTTTTAAACAACGATACAGACGTCTTGTTTTGACTGCCAGCTTTAATAAATGTTTAAAGACATAAAATATTATTAGTTTGAATATTATTATTCAAACTGTTTGGAGTTTCTGCCGTTTTGTTCCAGAGATTTTCTGAAAGCTCACGCTGAGGAAAAACTCATTCCCCCAAAAAATCCTGTAATTTTTGATCGTGTGTCAGAATCTGAATCGATGTTTTCTGTTTGTTTTGTTTACTGTAGATTTCAGACTGGATCCATCTGTAAAAGCCAATAAACATATAAATATATACATTTTCTCTGTATGCGCCCATATTTTTACCAACACTACTTATTTTATTTTTATCTCTGCAGTGACATGAAAATCAATAAATAAAATCAGGCTCTTTAAAACGTAGTCGTAGAGGATTGAGGGTCTGAGTTTCTGTGCTGTGAAGCAGGGTTTGGGCTTGCTCGGGTGGATCAGGGTTTTTTGGACCACAGCAGCGGTTCACTTCTTGCTGGGCTGCACTGCTATGTTAACTTTAGCTGCGAATCCAACCTGCTGTGGAGCAGGGTAACTTTGCAACAGGCCTATTGCTCTGTATTAATATATGACCCTCAAACAGGACTCCTGTTTGCACTGACTGACCTCATAAACTAACCCTACATGCAAACTGTGCGGCAGCTGTCTGTATCATGCGTTTAACCTTTTTAATATTTTTATAATAATATAATTTTATATTGCTTTGTAAAAATCAGTCGCTCTGCTGCCAGAACAGTCACACTTACCCATAACTGTGGCTGTGTGAGAGCACCTCGTGCACTGATGATCAGCTCTGTGCAGAACTCAGTGATCAACTTCCTTCTTTAACTTCCTGCTCCGGGTTCCTCTCTCCTGCAAAACACACAACACCAAATATTTAAGGATGTAAACTGTAGATTTGTGAAAATTAATGTTTTAATTTACCTTTAAAAAAAAAAAAAAGAATTGCATGAAACAAAGTAAAGCAAAGTGAGCAGCAGAGATGCTAATGACACACGCAGGACACCAAAAGAACTGCACAGAAACCTTTTACATGGATTCAGATTCATTTATGCACATTATAAAGCAGGAGCAGCACCATCATAAACATAAAGGGCACAAACATGTTTTAAATGTTTTTAGTTAGCAACAATTTTTCCCCTTTTGTCTCTTTGTTGTCAATAAAATGGCTCATTTTCCAAAATCTGAGCATGTGCAGAGCAGCAGGTTCACACATTAACTACAGGACTGCTCCTCCTCCTCCTCCTCCTCCTCTCCTTCCTGCATGATTATTTAATGTCCTCCGGTATGTTGCTCTTTTAATCATAGCATTTGATTTATTGATTTCCTCTCGTCAAGAAGAGTCCGAGTTTCCACAGCGCTGATCAAAGAGAGGAGAAACGAGAGGAGGAAGAGCTGCGTTTAATATTTCACGTCCTGACGCGTTTGAATTGGAGATGATGGCAGAAAAAAAAATCATCTGATGATTTCAAGACTCATTTTTCTGTTTCTGCTCTTTTTATAAATTTAGAGGATATTTTTTGAGCCTTTTATTATTTATTTTTTTATCTATGAGGTATTGACTTACATTCATGTGCACGATGTCATTTTTTATTTTTTATTTGATCCCAGATTTATCCTGAATCCTCATGTTAAACTCTCCTCATTATTTCTACACCATCACCTCTGAAATGATCAATAATAATCACAATGATGATGAAAAAAAATGCCAAAATAATCTTTAAATATATTTTATAAAAAATCTAAACTAAAGCTTAAAAACATGTTTTTGAAATCACATTAAAAATAAATCAATTCGACTGTTTGGTTATTGGTAAATTTACATTTTTATTAAAAATAAATTTTAATCCTAAAATCATTTTATTTGCTTCAAGTCTTTCAGGAGATTTAAAGGACAGAAACAGAAACTAGCGCCTTCCAAATGTAGGTCAGTGGGTATGCAAATGAGACGGTCAGATGGCCTCCGACCTTTGACCCTTTTGGTCCTTCCAGCCTCATGTGAGCAACAACCTAACAAAAGAAAATCTGCAGAAGTCAACAGCTGGATTTAACACACAATCTCTGCGCTGCTAATGTGTGTGAATATCTGATTATTAACTCTGTCATAAAATTTTCAGATGATGCTTTAAATTTAAAAAAAGTAAATCTGTGTTTGTGGAGGCGCCGGTGTGTGATTAATGTTTAATTTGTTATGTAATTTTATTATTTTTTTCCCCCAATTTCTACTCTCAGACTTTCAGAGTAAACATCCAGCAGATGATCAAACTTTATTGATCCACGAGAGACAAAAAAATCTGCTGAAATATGAAATTTACTGTAAAAAAAACAAAACAAAAAACAGTATGTTTCAGAGGTTTAAAAAAAAACAAAAAAAGGTTAAAAAGAAGTGAAAAAGAAAAAAGTGGAAACTTGAATGAATGTGAACTGTTTCACGGGATAAAGAGAAAAACTTTATTGATCCGTGCAGCAGGAAACGGGGTCACTTTAACAGAGAAAACATAAACAAACACAAAATTAGGCAAAATATTAAGAAAGACTTTCAGTAAATAAATATGCAAATAGGTCACTGAGTTAATATATGAGCACATCTGTTTGAAAATACATGAAATAATTTAATGTTACATTATTGTAAATAAAAAATGGAGACCAAACGCTGATCAGACACATTAAAACCACCTTTATTCTAACTAAACAACAGTTTCTGAGCTCTTTGAACTCATTGTGTTTAATGCAGAAATACTTTTTCTTAATAACTCCGTTTGTGTCCATCCTGCTTCCCTCTGTGGCCGTTAATCGTGGTTCGATTTCATTTATTTGTCGCGCAGACCTGAGTCGTCCTGACTCTTCTCAGATGGATCATCTAAAATCATCACAGATGTCTGAGGCGTGTTTTAAATGTGGAGAAAAAATCTGAACGTGAGCTGAATTCTTTCCTGAGCCGAACTTTTTAAAGTCCAGCAGTTTTCTGAGTCTCCTCCTCTCAGGCGCCTTGCAGTGTTCCCGAAGACGCTCTGTGACCTTTGACCTCTGCTGTTCACAGAGTATCGACCTGCAGGATTACCTCTCTTTGTATTGTGTGCTTGCATTTGTGAAGAATTGTGGGCATTTTAGACCAATAAAACACTTTCAATCAGGACATTTTAAAAACATTTTTATTTATACTTTAAGTGAGGACACCTCTGAAGTAAAAGGAGGGCATTTTGGAAGAAGAAGAAGAAGAAGAAGACATGTCCCTTCAGTTATTCCTGACTATGTTTGACCTGTCAGAGGGTAAATTGATGGATATATCTGCTCCTACTGTGGACTCATATTTTACCAATCATTCTCTCAGTGATGGAAGTGATTTGGAGTTCAGGATCTTCAGGAGCTCAAGGACACTTCAACGTGTGGATTGCCGGAGCCGGGAATTAAACTACTTCCCTTCTGATCAGTAGATCAGACGCTCTGAGTCCTGAGCCACAGCCGCCTCCTAACAGAGGCCCCTACAGACAGGAGGCCTGGTTCCAGGCTGGGCTTTGTGACTCACATGATTAAACACAAATCATGTATATAGGAAATATAGGAATTACCTGATGATGGTTAAAAGAGAATGGGGTCTCAAACATACGGCTCACAAGCAACTTGTGTTTGTGTGTGTGTGTGTGTGTGTGTGTGGGGGGGGGGGGGGGGTCATGTAATCAGTCATCTGTGTGGGGGGGCAGTTTGGAGTCAGGAAATATTGTTCTGCAAATGGTTACGATGTAGCTTACTGAGTCCAAACTGTTGAATCATCATCATCTTATCCTGATGGTCTGAGCCACACCGAGCATTTAAGGAGCCGTCGTAACCTGCAGTCGCAGTTTTACTAACAGCTCACAGCTCAGCTAACATGTTTTTATGTTTTATGACCATCTGTTTGTTATCATTTATGCACTACTGGTTTTTATTACGGTTGTAATCAGAAGTCCAAATCCACTCATCATGAATGTTGTGGTAATTTTGTGCTTTTAATGATTTCTTTGAAGTTCTCTTTATCTTTAAATAACAAGAACTGTGTACACAAGTTTAAATTTATTTAGGATTTTCACACAGGCTCAAATACACACACACAGTCACTTAAACCTTTTAATGAGTGGTGCTGAAGCTTCTACAATGTCTTAACTTGATGAAGCCTAATAACTTCTCATTAGTGATCATGATTGTCTACAAATGGGAGTTTCTCTTTGCAGCATAAAAAGGATCTGACAGCACTCATTGGATTGACCAATAATACTCAGACCAATGGGAAAGTCCAAGAAAGTCAGTGAAGATCCAAGAAGGAGAACTTCTAAATAAATGCAGATTCCAGGATCATCAGTTCAAACAACTGAAGTACAAGTTATTCTGATTCAGTGAGCCAAGATCTGGAAGAAGATCCAAACTGTCTCCCTCAGCTGACAGGAAACTGGTTAGGATGTTCAGGAAGCACCGAGGCTCAAGCCTGTCATCAACTTCACCGTCCACAGTGAAGCCAGTTTCACGTCTCCATGGATGAGAAGGAAAGAAGCCCCCGCTCCAAAAATCGACTCCTTCACGCTTGACTGAAATTTGCAGCTGCCCACGTGGACGAGCCAAACGCCTTCTGAAGAGAAGAGTTTGATGGTCAGACGTGATTGAGTTCTTGGGCCTCAATGCCTAGAGGTATGTTTGGAAGAGTAAAGCTGAGGCTTTCAAACCTAAGAACACTGTAACAGCTGTGAAGCATGGTGGTGGCAGCAGCATGCTCTGGGGCTGCTATGCTGCCAGTGGAACTGGTACGTTTCACAAAGTGGCATCAACAGCTAGATGGTTGAAATCTGGACACCAACAGGACAACGATCCTACACATCAAACCTGGTGTTTATAGGCTTCAAAATTATGCAGGTACCCACGTCCAAGGCAAGCATGTGTGCACAGTTCAGTCCCCATCCCAGCGCATTTTGAAAACTGGGTTTTCACCAGCCTGAACAGAAGACAAAGAGCATTGTGTGATAAGGCTTTAATCAGTGATGCGGCTGCACTTTGACAGGTAGAGCAAACCCAGGACCTTCCTGCTGCTGCTGCACCGACATGCTCAAATACTTCACTGGAAGGCAATGATGTGCGATCACATCAGTGTCAGAGGGTCAACACGTGATGACACGCGGACCTGCGCGTCCTTCCTCGTGTAGATTAAAGGTCACAGAGTGGGTTTTACCCCCGTGCAACGTGGACAAATCATTGTTCACTGCTGATAACGTCTGATAGAGACGATCGTTTCCACTGCGGTCGGCAGCTTCAGGATGATTTCACATCAGCAGTTTGTTCATTTTGTGCAGACTGAGGAGAGAACGTGATGAGCTTTTTATCATTTACCAATCAAATCCAGAGGAGAAGAAGACACCACTCACTTCATTAAACCGATCATTTAATTCGTTTAATGAATAATTAAATAAATACTGAGTACATACAGTTTCTTTCAAGTACTGGAAGATTAAAACATATTATTTGATCTACAGCATATTGTTTGTGATATCTTAAAGTGGTTCTAGTATATATTACTCAAATGATCTCTAAGACATGGATGTGAATGAAGCCAGGCTCCATTGCATTCACAACGCAAAAAAAAAAATACATCCCAGGAAAAGCTGTTTATCTGATACTTTTCTAGTATTGTACACTATAAAAATAAAAGATGATAACAAGAGGACAAAAATAAAATATGATTACATCTTGGAAAACTCCACTAAAGTCAGAAAATAGCATAATCTTCACATCGACAATCTTTTTGTCAAAGTCCTGAAAACATTATATTTAATCTTTCTGGAATCAAACTATCGAAGATTTAAAGGGAAAAGAAGCAAAATGCAGGAAAAGCTGAGCTGCAGATTCCAAACATCGTCCCGGCTTCCCTCATTTCTGCTAAACATGAAAAAAACCCACAAAGACACAAAGATGCTCCCCTGCAGAAAAAAGCATGTTAAATATCATCATTCACACGTGACACACCTGAAAACAATCACAGGGCGTCTTAAATCATCTCTAATTAAACACAAATAACAAATCATTTCATCCAGTGGAAGCAACAAAATAAATAAATAATGAAATAACTTTGTACAGCTGTACCTGAGTATATGGATGCAAATATGTACGGAAAGCCAAGCGGGCCAAAAAGTTTACACCAAGGGTGGATTTTTCCCATTTACAGGATATGATATGGAAAAATATGCATATATGCGTATTTCTGTAACAAACAGGGATTAATCACTGTAAAATAATTTATGTCTTATCTTTAGGCTTGTTATACTTAATGAAATCCAATGAACAACCCGAGAAACAAGGACTTTTCTTGCTGCTATTTGCTACTTAACCAGTTCTGTAAGCACAAAAAAAAACATGTTATAACTTTATCTTATAGATATGTCAGATCCTCAAACTCTTTGTAATTACATCAACCAGTTATCACTTTGATCAGAAATATATAAACAACTCAGTCTCACAGCAGTTTGTGAGATCATCACAACCTCTAATCTGTTGATTCTTGTTTCCAGGAGCAAATTTCACAATTTTTCATCAGCTCAGCGTCACAGAAAATTTTGCATCCGAAGGCTTGAGTGGCTGCTGGTTCAATGCTCAGCCAAGAGACCCACGTTTGAGTCGCAGATTTTCACACATCATTTATATCATTTTTAATATGTTATTAATTCAATATACTTAAGGTTAGGGTTAGGCACTGTCTGTACAACATACATGAAATATACTTCCTCTTGAAACACATTACTTATAAATTCATGCTGAGTCAGTGAAAAAAGGTCGTCTCCATGAACACGAACGACTAAACTGCTTTTTCGTGACCGTTTCGCATTCTGCTGAGACCGAGCTGGCAGAGAGACGACTATCCGAGAGTCCTCTGTGTGTGAATAACAGTGCTGTCTTCCTCTTGGTCTGATTACCTGTTGCAGGTTAAACTTTTGATTCCCGTTGGTGAAACCCTCCTGGACTCATTTTACTACACTGATCAAACCATTTGGTGACAACAGGAGGATAAGTTGTGGGAGGGAAATGCTTTTTAAACCATATTTTAGGGCAAAGTTTCTGGCAATACATGCAGTTTTTATGTTCCAGTGACCACTGAAATTAAAATAATAATAATACAGTAATTTAGTTTGGGGTCTCAAAATAACTTCCCCAGATGGGTGCTGAGTCTTTTCTTTGAGCTACAATCTGCTGAAGTTCAGAGACTCCCACTTCATTGCAAATGCCAAACGTTCAGCACCAGAGCTGAATGTGTCACTATAGTAAGGGTGTGGACAGAGTAATGGATGGAAGTACAGTACATTGAACTTTTGTGCAGAAGTTTGCCAATTTTACTCTCATTATTGTCGAGCACCTCATTTTTAGCTCTTTGTAGCCACAGCAGGATGGCCTTGTTGAGATTTGGTGCTATATACAGAAAATTGAATTGAATACAAACTTTAAAAAAAAAAAAAAAAAAAAGATTTATTTGTGATGTGAAACCTGCACTAAAATAAAATTATAATAATTTTTACTGATCTCAAGTAGTTCTTTACTTCTAGATGAAGTTAATGGATATTGTGTGCTTGCCTCACAAGAATTTGAGGTTAACCTTTTAACATCCACCCACCTACAGTCAGGATTCAGTGTAAAACATATCTGTAAAAACACACAGTGCAACGTACCGTTTTACAATGAAGGAATATTCTGTATTAATTTTTAACAGATTTTTTTTTCCAAATTTTTAACAACCCACTGAATTTTGGCATTTACAGAAACCTCTGTAAAAACAAAGATGATGTACTGTCATAGCATTACCAGCTAATTTTCCATTTATTTCCAGTTCAAGTTTTTTTTTTTTTACAATGTTGGATTTTGTTTTAATTACAGTTTGATAAACAAATGTTCAGAAACTAAAAGATGTTTCCTTTCTAATGAAAAAAAATGTGCGTATTTATTTTAACCTGACAGTTTTTCTGATAAAGGTTCTGCAAATAGCAGGAAATTCTTTAAAAAGGGGTGGATGTTACCCAGACCCACCTGCTAAAATGAACAATCTGTATATCTAGCAGGGTTGTCCCTTTACACAAAATAAAGATGTCATTTATTTAAAAAAATACAAACACAAATATAAACACGTCGTTTTCCTAAACTATATTTTTAAATGCTTTCCGTTCATTTGTGGCAGCTTCACTGTTTTATTGAGTGACACCGCTGAGGTAATGTTACCACACAGCTCATTTTACAAAACAGCAAACTGGCCTATGTGTGTTTTAACATGGTGTCAATGGTGTTTATGGCACTGATTCACTCTTAAATACGTCAGCGTGGCTCAGTCCGAAAGTCTCTCATTATTGCTGGGGTAAAGTGATGAATTGTCTGAGGCTCGAAACAAGCAGCTAAAAATATACAGTTTCTACATCAGTCAGTATGTGAGGGTTCACTTGGGTTTAAGCAATATAAATTTTTGCCACCAGTGGACGAATTTGAGGTCCCGTGTGGTTATCTGGGAGGCGCCATACTGCCACAGCTTCTGTTCTAGAAGTTCTGTAGATGCATCTTAATTTTAATTTCTCTTAGTCGCCTTAAATTAATGTCTTTTATCTTTCTAGTTGGATGGGCTGGACTCTTAAAAGCTGGACATGCCTTAAACCTGCATTCTTTCTAAGGGCCAGCAGGGGGCGACTGCAACGGATCTCTTACTGTGTGACCTCAGGAAACACTTTCCTGATTACTTTATGCACTCAGTTGATAGTTTCAGGTTATACTGAATAAAAACCAAAGTTAATTTGGTAAATTAACTTCCTTTTTAAAGTAAGAAAAAGGATGCATCTAATGGCTTTTGATTGACAAGTCATTAGCCAATGAGCATGCGGTGTGCCTCTGTTTCAAAGTCACATAACCTCGTGTTCATCGTGAACAATTTTGAAACACCAAGATGGAAACAGTCCTCACTAACCAACTGTGATGTCATAGTGGCAATTTCCATCTTTTAAATACAGTCTGTGGTTGCACTCTGTACATCAGTTGGGATTCACTGATTATTCTGGTCAGTTTTAATATGATTATTCATTCAAGAATTGTGCATTTATTTATTTTACTAAATACATTAATGGAAATTTTAAAAAAAAAGACTTGGAGGGGTCGAGTGTTAGGAGCACACAAGTGGTGCTTTTGACCATAAAGCAACCTCTGCTCTGCTCTGACCTGCAGCCTCCATCATGGCATGGCTGCAGGTTTTTTTTTACCCCAGTTATCTTGTTTCCTGTAAATAATATTAAAAATAATTGCTCAGTCCTACTATTGACAAGAAAAATATAGCTCTTTGCGTTGAAAAGTATATAATTTATGGTTGACTCTGATTGGAGCGCTGACATTAGAAGTTAGAAAACAGAAGTTAGTAAATCATACGAAGCAGACAAATAAAAGCAGCGGCTTAAAAACAGGAATATTTAGCAGCTAATAAGATTAAAGGACAACGACAACTGGACTTAAATCATCAGATGGACACAAACACAAATTAAATTAAGTGGATATAAAAAATAATACTTGGCTGGTGGTGGGTGAAGTAAAAATACAAAAATATTCTCATACTCCAGCGATTGTAACACAGGGTGTTCATATGTGCAGCTGTTTAAAAAAAGAAAAAGGTAGAGTATTTCCACTTCTCCAGGCACCATTTACACATCTAGCAAATCCTTTCACTGTGATAAATATACAGACTGAGCACTCATATAACAGCAGACATGATGAAAGGAAAGACTGCTGATGGTGTTGGAGCTTTCAGGTGGAGCAATGAAAGCCAAAACCTGGAATCTCCTTTTGTTCTCCTCCGTACGTGGCACTGTGGAAGCTGTGAAAACAGAAAGGTTTGTAGTCTGATAGGTCTCTTGGCCAAAGGGAAAATATTGTGTTTAATTCCAGCACCATCTTTGTCAAGTTTCTTCTTCTTGTCTTAATATGGAAAAAATGATCAAAACAATGGACAAAAGCTAAAATCAAAGATATTTTTAACTAGTCAGTACCCTCCACTTACATCTGGCCCCAGATGTGATCCATGTTTCTCAGTGAAACTGAGTTTGATGCCCCTGACTTACACCATACTGCCAAAGGTATTCACTCAGCATCCAGATCATTGAGTTCAGGTGTTCCAGTCACTTCCACAGGTGTATAAACCAAGCACCTCAGCATGCAGACTGCTTCTACAAACATCAGTGAAAGAATGAGTCGCTCTCAGGAGCTCAGTGAATCCCAGCGTGGTACCATGATAGGATGATACCTGTGCAACAAGTCCAGTCACTACTAAATATTCCACAGTCAGCTGTTAGTGGGATTATAACAAAGTGGAAGTGATTGGGAACAACAGCAACTCAGCCATGAAGTGGTAGGTGATGTAAAATCACAGAGTGGGGTCAGAGGATGCTGAGGGTCATAGTGCACAGAGGTCACCAAATTTCTGCAGAGTCGATCACTACAGACCTCCAACCTTCATGTGACCTTCAGATCAGCTCAGGAACAGTGAGAGCTTCATGGATGGGTTTCCATGGCAGCTGAATCCAAGCCTTACATCACCAAGCTCAATGCAAAGTGTCAGATGGTGTAAAGCACACTGGACTCTAGAGCAGTGGATACAGTTACTGTAAAAGGGAGTTTTTCCTTCCCACTGTTGCCAAATGCTGCTCATAGGGGGTCATTTTGACTGTTGGGTTTTCTCTGTAATTATTGTAGGGTCTTTACTTTACAATATAAAGCAGCTTCGAATTGAACTGAATTGAACTGAATTCTCTGGAGGGATGAATCACACGTCTCCATCTGCCAATCTGATGGAGGAGTCTGGGTTTGGTGGTTGCCAGGGGAATGGTACCTGTCTGACTGCATTGTGTAAAGTTTGGTGGAGGGGGGGGGGTTATGGTGTGGGGGTGTTTTTCAGGAGTTGGGCTCGGCCCCTCAGTTCCAGTGAAAGGAACTCTTAATGCTTCAGCATACCAAGACATTTGGGACAATTTGATGCTCCCAACTCTGTGGGAACAGTTTGGGGATGGCCCCTTTCTGTTCCAACATGACTGCACACCAGTGCACAAAGCAGCTCCATAAAGACATGGATGAGCCAGTTTGGTGTGGAAGAACTTGACTGACCTGCACAGAGTCCTGACCTCAGCCTGATAGAACACCCTTGGGATGGATTAGAGCGGAGACTGTGAGCCAGGCCTTCTCTCCAACATCAGTGTCTGACCTCACAGATGTGCTTCTGGAAGAATGGTCAGATATTCCCATAAACACTCCTAAACCTGTGGAAAGACTTCCCAGAAGAGCTGAAGCTGTTATAGCTGCAAAGGGTGGACCCACATCATATTAGACCCTCTGGATTAAGAATAGATGTTACTCAGGTTCATACGGATACTTTTGGCAATATAGTGTAAGTATGATCCCAGCATCACTGTATTCAGCTTTGATAACAAGTCTGTAAGTTTACCAAACCTCAGCACCACACTGCTGTTTATCATAATATGAGACTAACATAAGACAGCACTTTGCAACTTTTGGAAAATCACCACAAAAATCACAACCTTTGCCATCAGGAACCACCACGAAAGTGTGTTTGAATCTGATTGGCCTTCATGGCATCATTTCTGGATGGCACTTTATTTTTACATGTGTCTGCATCAGTGCTGCGGTGAAATGACATGAAAGCTTGATGTGCGTCTTTTACACTTTGCAGACTGCACTAGTGATTAAAAGACTATTAAACAATTCAGTGCTGTCATAATCATCTGTAGACCACCTTTGCATGACAGTCCACCTGTTTCTTGAAAAAAAAAAAAAAGCAGTGCTGTTCAGCTGTAGATTTATGAGCAGTAGAAAATGAATACACTGCTTGTTTCTTGAGCTGTCACAGTTCACCTTGAGCGCAGGATTATGGGCTTTTGCTCAGGTATCCGAGGCTGATCTCCACTGCACAAACTCAGCCTTACAGTCAAGCTGCTGCCTTTGACTAAACTGCTTGCCTCGTCCTTTCTGTAATTCTGCCCTGTGGAAGTGCTGGATAGGAGCCTGAAGGAGCACGGTACCTGCTGCAGTTTTAGCCCGAAGCACAGTGGGACACAGAGAGCTTCAGCAGTCCTTCTGTGTGCATCTTGTAGAGGAGTTTGAACTCGGCAGGCAGCTGGTGGGACTCCTGCCACTTGGTGGTGAACTTGGTGCCCTTCTTGTCGTAGTAGTGGTACGGCAGCTCCTTGCCCGTGTTGGGGTCCCAGCCAAAGGGCCAGAAGCCGTAGAGGTGGATCTGATCGCACATGGAAGAAGCCAGCGTGTACATCAGGATGCCCGTGCTCAGGCGCTTCGGCGACAGCTGCTTGGTTTTCCAGTAACTGTGGAGTACGAAGACAAAAACACTGACACTCACAGCTGCTCAGTCACAGATTACATTAATAATTCAGGGTTTCACAACTTTACTTATTGACTTTTGAAGTGAATTGTATTACTTTTAGTACTAAACACTGTAAAAAAAAAAAAAAAAGAATGGTGTGACCCAGTAACTAAGTGACACATAGGAGCAAGAACTTGATAAAATGAACTAGAAAAACCTGGTCTGGATTTGTTGTGCTGGTTTTGTTTTAGTTTTAGTTTTTTGCAGGAGTCTTTCGGTTTGACCTCCTGCTTTAGTTCCTCATCAGTCTCCACTGTGTTTGACTGTGTTTCCACTTGTGTCTCATCACCAGTCACCACTCTGTTATGCATGTATGCTCCCGTCCTGCCGTTCATTACCGCTCATCAGAAGAAAACAGGTTTTTTTTTGATGCATTTTTTCAGGAGAAGTTTCCTGTTTTCTGATCTCCTCTGGTTTTATTTTTCTCTCTATGCAAACTCAACTCTTACTCAGCATTTACAGCCACATCATACCCACCATCACTATACTGAAATGTCTTAATTCACTCATTTTTATCTTCTATATAGACAGCAAGCATTCAAGGTGAATCGTATTCAGGAAGCAATCAGCAGGATTACTCTGGGAAACCAGGTTTCATGGATAGTTCTAGTTGTCACAGTGTTTTTGTTGACAGTGGTCAGTTAGAAATTAGCCTGGAACAGCCTGTACTTTGCTTACTTAAAATTGTAGGTTAGGTCTCAGTCACAAAGGCCAAGAGACCGGTCAGCGACCCACTGGCAACCACCAGTTGCTAAAGAAAAGTGTTTATTTCCCAATCAGTTGGCAAGTGGTTGCTGGAGGTTGCTGACAGTTACTAGCGTGAAATTGTCACAAATAGCTGCACAGTGGAGCTTTTACGGGGGGGGCGGGGGGGGGGGGGGGGGGGGGGGTTGATGCAGCAGCCTCTTTGCTTCACCAGCAGCAGCCAGAAACAACTCGGGGAATACTCGTTTTTCTCTAGACCGATCTTTAGGCCTGTGGGCCTGAGGTCTTTGCAGCCACATAAGAGCATTTTAAAATGGCAAAATGGTGAAAGAAGTCTTTGTGCAGAGATCCTAATATATCACCATGTATATAGTATTTTGGTCTGGTTAATAAAAGGAAATATCAGCGATCTGGTTATGCAGACCATCATTTTTTCTTTGTTTTCTCTGTTTGGATCCCAATTTCCCTTTTTTTTGTCTTTAAGTGCTTTTAATAAAGAGAGGTTAAAGTTTAAGTTTATGTAAACAGCATAGGCACAAGCCTGAATTTCAGTAAACAGAAAGAAAGGAATATCGTCCTGCTCACTTTTTCTTCAGGGGGTTAAAAAAAAAAAAAATATATATATATATATATATATAAACCATAATCTGCTAAAGCTTTCATCTAGCATTTCTGCTCTGCAGCATCGCAGAGGGGGAAACGCTTCAAACTGGCCTAAACAAAAGCACCTCCACGAGTCCTTAAAGCCGTCTGAGCTGCTTAAAAGTGGTAATTCTTCCAGAGCAGGTAGACATAATGGGATTGGTAAAGATTAAACTACTGTACGAGCAGCCCTATTCTGCCACTACAACACTAAGAACCCAACTTAAATCCCCCTCTCTCTACACACACACACACACACACACACACACACACGCACACACACAGTTCCAGCTGTGTGCCATACCTTTCACTAAATAGCTGTTTCCTTATAATCCGGCTTTGGAGCCTAAATCTCCTCTTTGCCATATAGAATACAGCTCAATACAAAACAACCAGTCAGTCAGTTTCTGCTAGTTTCTATAAACAGTGTGGAGGTGGATGAGGGGCATTTAAAGCACAGAAAGAGAAAAAGCACCAACAGTTGTGGCCTATAAATGCTCAGAGAGAGAGATGACCATTATTACCAGGTGTAAATGGAGTCCAGCTGTGTACCCGTCTAATCTTAACAAGCAGAAAGAACTGAATCTGATCAGCTGTTTACTATTAACCTTAACTGGCTATGCAAATACAGTCACCGGCCACTTCAATAGCTACATCTTGCTAGTACTGGGTTAGACCCCCTTTTGCATTCAGAAATGCTTTAATTCTTCATGGCATAGATTCAAAAAGATGCTGGAACCATTCCTCAGAGAGTTTAGTCCATATTGATATGAGAGCATAATGCATTTACTGCACATCAGCTGCGCATCCATAATGTGAAACCCTAGAGATGGTTGTGTGGGAAAATCCCAGTAGATCAGCAGTTTCTGAAACACTCAGAGCAGCCAGTCTGGCACTAACAAGTGTGCCACATTCAAAGTCAATTAACTCACCTTTCTTCCCCATTATGATGCTCGGTTTGAACTTCAGCAGGTCATCTCGACCATGTCTAAATGCAGTGAGTTGCAGCCATGTGATTGGCTGATTAGATATTTGCATTAACAAGCAGTGAGCGTGTATATCTATATAGACTGGAAAAACTGTAAAGAATTGCAAGTGACAAAACATATTTAGCAAATGTTATCTAGTAAGCCCACTGATGAGGCTGATAATGAACATTTTTTAAACAAATTTAGTGAAGATCAAAATCTAGAAATGAATTTAACCTACCAAAAATCTATCCAAAGCCTGATACATGCCATGGAGCTCTACTGTTGTCCAAAAACTATTAAAGGCATCAATAAGTCCTACTGAGGGACACATTCCTTCATTACTATGACCACATGTATGTACCAGAGAACTAAATCTGCAAAAACCAAGCTGCAACCTCACTGCAGTTCCTCTAATGGCCACTGGAGGCTGTATCCAAAAACAAATCAGTCCCCACAGACTGGAAGACATGTAAATGCCACACAGAGATGCCTCTTTATACCCCATCCCTTTTATATTGACTTAAGGACAATGTGGGCCAGCATTGCCCTTAATGATCAGTCTTAATTTGGCCAATCTCTCCTTCAGGGTCACCTCCTTACGCAGCTCTGAACCTCTACTAGCAACACAAATCTGTTTGTGTTTTTGTGTTCTTTGCACTCTTCAATAAAAGGAAACACATGTTTTTTTTAACACAATGAGGAAAATCCAGTGCACATCACAGACATACAAATATGAGTGCAGGTTCCTCATCTGGAAGAGGTCCAGTGGTGCACAGGGAGAGGACATTGAAGAGGAGATGAGCCAAATTTATATCAAGTATGCTTCTGTATTTTTTATGAGTGGAGTTACAGATGTTTTTGCTCACACTTTGTAACACCAGCCTGATTTTTTACTGTTACTAATCACACAGTCATCACAGGTGGGGATGAGGACTTTGTTGCATGTTGATGTGCTGGATATTAATGATATAACACCTGGATGTACTTTAATAGTCTGTTTTTCTTACTTGTTGACATATTTCATGATGTTTCCAGGCCAAGCTAGCTGGACCTTGAGCTGATCTCTGTGCTCCACAAAGAAGTCCACCAGCGTTCTTGTCACTGTGGCAGACGTGTGGAAGAAAAACGCTGGGATCCACAGAATGACGCCATCCAGCTTCTTCAGGCTCAGGAAGAAGTTGTTTCTGTCCTGCACAGTCAGTAAGTTATTGTAGTATTTCTCCAGAATACTGGGGTTAAAGGTCGTCATGTTGGTCCGACGCCCAACGTCCTTTTTAAAGATCTCAGTCGGCGCAAAGTTGCAGCGGAAGACAAAGTCGTACTTCTCAATCTGGGGACCGCAGCGTGAGCCGGTGAGGATGCCGCTGTTGCCGACCACAGCACAAACGTTATAGTGCTTGTTGAGGATTGGTGAAACCTCCGGGAGGAGGGAGCGGAAGTTCTCGCTGATGGAGAAGACGTATTTGTGGCTGGAGTAGTCATAGTGCATCAGCTGTCCGATACGGACCGAGTCTCGAGTCAGTGTGAAGTTGTGAGGTATGTCGATGTACTGAGAGATCTCCATCCTGCAAGATGGAAAGATATTTCCCTTAAGATTGTTATAGCTACTATAAATGTACAGAGGTGTGCAGAACACCACCAAAGTATATGCAGTGAATAAGTGCTGTAAGTTGTTCCAGGTGGACAAAAAATAAAGCAAGATGATAGCAGTAGGTTGCTACACAGGAAAAAAAGAGTCTCCCTCCTCCACCTTGCTGGGTTCTTGCCCTGTTTCCTGTATGTATAACAGCACTATGAATAACTTTTTAAGGTTTCTGTCTGTTTGTTTAGACTCTGTTTTAAAAAGTATTCAGTGTACTTTGCTGCAGTTTTTTTCTGGCACAAATACATTTGAGTCTGACAACTGGTGTTAACTACAGACAGTTTAAATGATGGACATAGTTATGTAAAGCCAAACACTGGCTTCCAAAGTCCCGGTCTGAAGCCTCAAGCTGAGCTTATTCATCAGCGCCATCTTAGTCTTTTAAAACCAGATGTAACGAGCGAGGGGCGGATCTGACTGTGAAACACTTGTCGGCTAAGTTGTTAAACAATCAGAATACTTTGGGTAATCCTACTTTCTAAAACACAGGCCAAGTTTTATTTCATATGACCCAAAATGAGTGACTGAACCCATAAACTCATCAGGAAAGTGTTCACAGAGGTCAGCTTAGAGAGCTATTTTCCTGCAGACTTATAGGACCAGCAGTCTTTTTGTAACCACAGGTATCGCCCCCTGGTGGCCATAAATAAATCTTGGTTTAAGGCATATCCTCATTGAATTTTTAGACCCATAGAACTACGTTCATCTCTTATACTGGCTATAGCATGAACACTGAGTACTGGTCATTACATGGTCACCATTTCGGGCACTTAAACACCTCTTTGCTCTTTGCTAATGTTGAATGTTGGTGAGCAAATAAGCTGCCTAGAAAGGAGCAAAGAAAATTAATATATTATTTTTTAGGCTTCTGAAAACTGATATATCTGAATTATCCTAAGCAGTTAAGAGTCTGGTGAGAAAACTTCCTTAAGGTTTAAAGATGAAGGCACTTGGCTTGCACTTGCATTGGAATTGCACTATGTTTTTGTATTGTACAGTATACCTCTGTTAATCCAGAAATAGTAGAGAAAAGTCAAATGTAGTAGCCTGAGGAGAGTCATTTTTCACCACTGTAGCGAATCTTAGGGTTTCACCTGATCCTACTTCAAACCCTGGTTGTCAGACTCTTTAAGTTCACACTTTTATTTTGTAAAGAATATCCTGCATTAATCAAATAAGAGCTTCAAAATGGTCCAGCATCAGTAAACAGATGTGATACGGGACTCACATTCAATAAAATGTTTCTGAACAGCAGCCCTTCAATAACACAAGAAATGAACCAAACTTTTTCACAACTAACACTCTCTGCTGGAGGTGCTAAAAGCATGCTAAGCTTTCACAGCCACCAGAAGCCACTGCAGAAGACAGATACAGTTTGTGCGTCTTTAAGTGTGTAACCTACCTCTGCTGGTTAAAAGCAGTGCTGTTGTGCCTCCATTTAGACGAGTTCTGCAGGTCCTCGCTGAGAGCGTTAGTCAGAGAAGTAAAAGCTGGATCCAGGTACTTCATCGCCAACTGGGAGCTACACAGAGGAGGAAGAGGGGAAGAGACATGTGGGTTAACCTGGTCTTCTGTTTAATAAAAGGAAGCCAGACTCATGCAGTTGCATTTAGAAATATTTTGAGAAGCATTTTAGCTTTTTGGCAAACTATTAAGCAGCTTCTAACATCATCAAAGGGTAAGTGGTTTTACTAGGAAATAACAATGAAAGGTCAGGCAGTCAGGCAGGTTTTTAACAGGCCAACAGTTTAGCCGGGTCATCAATACAAGTTTATCTGGAGCTAAAAAAATATGGCTCAGTGGCCTCTCAATGAAACGAGAAACTGCACTATAGCACAGCAACAAGAAGAAGCAACTTATCAAAGAAAACCTTTTACTTTTATGGCATAAAGTTTATTATGCCACATTATAATTGGGTGAAACACTCAGGACTGTTGATATCCCAGCTCGTACATGCAGCATGCATGCCCTCTCTGCCTCACCACAGCCACAAATACTTGGTTGACTTTAAATGTATGTGAGAGGAATTTAAATGAAGTGAAGAAATACCTGAAATTACAAAAATGTTGAATAGTTTAAAACCTGTTCGATTAGCAGCTGCTGTTTCTTCACAGTTTCTTTGCAGTGATGTTTTTAACATAAATTATGGTTAAAACTATTAATATGAAACAGGAGGAGCTCTCCAAGAAGAGAGCCACAAAAACTAAAATGCCTCCAAAACAAACTTATTGAAATGTTCAAGACCTTAAAGAGCTATTTTGCAAATATCCGTCATTCTGTTCATTTGGAAATCATCTGCAGGGATTTACACTCAGCTCAGTGTAAACACAGACTTTTACTCTTTTTCCTTCATGCGGATCCGTTTCAGTCAAAGAATGAAAACTCTTCAGGAGTCTGAGGAAAATGAGCAATAATAAGGCCAAATAGTTGCAGCAACTCTGTCCATCTTAACAAGTTATTCATATTTAAAGCAAGAAATATCAACTGTTCATCCCAAAGCAGTTTCATGCACTGTTTCCATCTTCTGGGATGCTTTTAAAACATCAGCCCACATCTCAAAGGTGCAAAAATTAATCTAAATTTAAAGACAAACATGTTAAGATGAACATTTTTATTTGCAGTGCAAGAAGCTTCCATTTAATAACAATCCCCATGAGTATTTATAATAAAACCAAGACTCAACTAGGAGATTAACCAGGTATGTATTATATTGTAAGATTTTCTATATGCTGAGTTCTTGCAATTAAAACTTGACATTTTGAACATATTCAGTCTTCTTAAATTAGTCTTAGCTGCCTCTAATCAAATTCAGGACCAAAACACTTAAATGGCTCAGGAGAAAATTCAGGATCTTAAGTTTGACGTTTCTTTGTGTGTTTCTAGTTACACAAAGACTTTAACAGCTGCAGAAGCTGCAGATGATTTTACTGAAAAAGATGGTAAATAGGCTGCCAGCAGTCGGTAGACATATGCATACCCATAGGCATAAACCCAGGTATAAAAAAGAAAGGATTGCACTGCATCCTTCCATTTTTAACATCAGCGCTCTATAGTCACCTCAGGTCGGGTTTGCGAGGCGGCCTCTCGCTGCAGGAGAGGCATGAAACAAAAACACAGACAAAAAAAAAATAACTCACTCATTCTTAATCATCATTTCACTTTGGAGCTGAAGACCAGGCATGCAGACGCTACGGTGCATTTCAAATACTCACCACGATCATCTAAATGGCTCAATAGCAAACTTATTACTGTGACAGCATGGCACATTTAGTAACACCCAAAAATAAGAAGACCTGCGATCATCACACACAACGAGAGACAGATTTGGACAAAACACTTTCAGTGCAGTGAGAAAGTGAAAATAGACAGCAGTACATCGTAGTGGTTTTAATGAGACTGTTTGCGTTGGTGAGGTGTGTCAGTTACAAGAGTCTGAAAGATGTTTTTAATCCTCTGATATTTCACCGAGTACCAGTAAGAGGCTGGCATATGTAGTTTTGAAGGAAATTTTACCTATAGCTGGAAAGCTAATGGTATTCCCACCATCCCATCACCCTCAGGTGTGTCTTATGTAGACATGAAGCATCAAAAACTGCAGTTCCTCTAATGTCCATTTGAGGCAGTCTCCAAAAGTGGGTCAGTCCCCATAGACTCCCATGTTAAAATGTCCACCTTTACAGCAGAAATAAACATGTTTAGACTGCTGCAAAAAAAAGTCTAATGGGTTGATTTTTAATAAGTTTATACTGTTTAAAATTTTTGTAGTTTACCTGCATCTGTGTATTGCACCCATATAGTTTATTAAGCTAGCGAGTGTTAGCTGATAACTTAGCAATCCACCCTCTTTGCTGTCACTTCTGGTTCCAGAAAAACAACACATCTCCAACCAAAATGCTAACATTGAAGCTAGCAGTGAATATATAGAGAGAACACCAAACCTGCATGTGTTGAGCTAAAAGTGGGACTAGCACTTAGACTCACCATCTCCGATATTTCATGCGCACTAAGCTTGCATTCAGGGTGGCCAGATGTCCCTCTCTCTGTAAGACTCCACAGCATTTTCATTCCTTCTTCTCCTGTCCCACATCTTGAGACAGTGTCCCATATTTTGACTGGTTCCCATATTTCTGCAAGATATGCACTTTTCTAAAGTCTGGCTTTTATCCAGTGCATGCAAAGGGAAGGCTTTTTATCATGGTGAAATGAAGGCAAGCCTATCTAATGCTATGCCCATCAGTAAAAAATACAAGTTAGCAAAAAGTCACGGGCTTTGCAGATTTTGGTGAATATGATGGAAACTAATACACGGAAAATGAGAAATAAAGTTTTTGATGGGAGGAAATTTAGTGTGAAGTGGTGTAATTGTCACATTGTGTCGTAATTGGCTAAAAATAGCTGGAACTCTCAGGTAACTCAGAAAGGTCAATCTATGGATACATCCCTACCGAAACCCAAAGACTACCAGACAGAACAGCTGCTGAAATAACAGTGAAATAAGGAGTGTATTCAGTCTATTGCATGAGACCATAAGAAAATACTTCACCTTCTTTTTATTCTTATTCCATTTACTTAGCAAGAGAGCTGGAAAAGCTGCATCCAAATATAATCTAGCAGAACCTGTGGCATCATTCTCATCCCTCTCCTGAATGAAACCACAGGATTCAGTCAATGATAGCAATCAGTTATGGCTGATTAAGATATAACAGGAAAGATCAGCATCACTAATATCATCATTTGAATTGTCATATCTGTTGATTTGTTAGAGGACAGAGCGACCATGAGATGGAGTAAAGTCGTCTCCATCCAATGGCTGCACAGTCATCAGAGCAATCACCATCTTCCTGATGATAAATTAACTCTCACGCTGCCACAACAGGAAACTTCCACGTGTTTGCTTTCTTTTCAAAATGCTGCTCTGCTCCACATCTAACTCACTCTAAGTATAACCTTGGCCTGCGGTGACAGTGAGCGAGGGGGGAAATTATTACAGGCGGGAGGGGGGGATGAATGCAGCTCTCGTGTTGTAAATCAAATAAGCCAAGGACGGCCTCCAGAACCCTCATCAGACCAGCGCTGTTTGAGCATCATGCTCTGGACCTGACCCAACATGTCAGACAGCAAAGATTTAGTTTTCTGGGGAGCTGAGCTGAACTGGCCCCACTAAAACCTGCGTCCTCTTTTTCTTAGCACAGGTGCTTTCTGTCATCAGTCTTTGTGAAAAGCAGAAATCTGTTCCTAATGTTTTCTGCTCTAAGATAATCTAAACAGTGAACCTTCTGATACTGCAGGTCATTGATTCCCACTCACTTGTATATTTGGTGACTTGCTTTAATATCCTTATGTTCTAATCCATCAACGAGATCTGCACTTGATTTACTCAAGGATTTACTCCTCTCGCTCTTATTTTGAAAGTTAAGTCACTGCTGACCAGCAACCCCCAGCCCAAACCAACTGCTGGTCCCACCTCTGTTGCAGCAGTCCTCATCCAGTTTTTTTGTCTGCTGGTCGTACAGCCTCCAGTTCCACCGTATCGGTGTGAGAGTACAGTTGGAGAACCACTCAGTCCAGAACCTGCTGAGCTCGCTGAGGCTGAAGAGCAGAACAAGGACTACTGTCGCCATCTGCAGTCCACAGCCAGAGAGCTGGAGCCCGTCTAAGGGGCGAGGGGCTAACTGGAGAGGCAGCTGATTGTACTGCATCCTTATTTCCAATAAAACATTTGCAGCACATACACGTATTATTAAATGAAATATTAAATAATACAGTACCTAACTGTGTGCTAGGGTTTGCCATTCTCCATTATAATCCCATCAGCCTGTCATTTCTCTGTGTGATCACTAGTGCTGATCAGAGGACACGGTTAGGAGGGCAATATTCACCCTCCATAATGCATACTGTCCCCCAAACACCAAAAAGCACAATAAAGCTCTCTAACCAGCTCTGCTGCTGCTAATGAACGAGAGAAACACACCAGATTTCCCTTTTTTAATCATGATGAGCAGGAAATGGGCTGTACAGTACCAAGGATGGCAAACTGTAATTGGTGGCTGTAAGGACACTGATATCAGCTGGATGGATATAAAAGGTACTAAATCAAAACACCTGCACTTAGTTTTTCTTTGTGTTCTTCTAACTTGTTTCATGTCTAAATGCTTCACCTATCACTCCTCCGCTCTTCATCGTAACCTTCCCACACACAGACGAGCCTTTCGCCAGCAGACAAACACAACCTGTGGAGGAGATAAACCAGCAGCGCTGCAAAGGCACAGTCACCTTCATCTCTAATTTCAAATAAGAAACAAACTCAAATATTCTTCTGGTTTGAGATGCACTGTAACCGCTCCACACACACAGATTCATGTCATGTATGGGCACAAAGTGCAGCTGCTGGTATACGAGTGTCATGATGATAAAACTGATTTAATGACTTCTTAGGAAGTCAAACTAAATATCACTATGATTGGCGTGCTGTTGCCAATATCATGGTCCGTCAATACAATGTGTTCATATATGGCTGCATGCTGCTGCTGTAAACACTGCAGTTAATGAACAAGACATCTCTGTACTTCACTGTTTTGTTGGAGGTGAAATAACACAGTCCAAAAAAGCAAAACCATTCCTGATTTAAATGTGAGTGCTTCCCCCTTCAAGGTCCTCTCCTCGTGCAGCTCAGCACCACTTCCAGCACTCGTGAGCCCTGATCGCTCCTCGAGCCCCTCCTCTGTGTCGACCCCTGTCGACCCCCTCAACCCCTTTAACTTGATCTTCATTCTCTTTTGGAGATGAGGATGAAATTGCAGAAAGCAGGGAGCTCCTGACCCCCTCCAGGCTTGGACAATGTGGACTCTCCCACAGTAGACTTGGTAAATATCAGTACTGTTAATTTAGTGCAGCTGTGGCATAAACCTGGCATTGGGTGGTGGTCTGACAAATTTGTTAAGCACTGTGTATAAAAGTCATATAAGTTATTAGTTAGATAAATTGTTTTTTGTATTACTTTTAAAACTTATACAGACAAAAATCCTGGTATTGTGTTATGTTGATCGCAGCTGTGTCTACTTTCTGCATTGGTGATCCTGCACAGATGTTTCACAAAGTATCCCCCCCCCCCCCCCACACACACACACACACTGAATGTGAAACATCTGTAGGAAGAGTAGCTTAACAGAAGAGGAGCGATCATGTGGAAGCAACAGAGCATTGAGCGTGACACGACTGATGACATGTTGCACTGATGGAATTAATGCTGCAGAAATTCACTTCACACCTGCAGTAAATGTGATCCAGGCTAATCCTTAATCAGTCGTTATGAGGAATAATGTTTCAAAGACAAACCTGACAGTAACATTAATCCTGACAGATGAGGTCAGATTTGAGGGATATACGCTCTGTAATCTGAGTGTCTGCATGGCTGATCACTAAATAAACCACTTATGGAGAACCCGCTGATGTAATACCCAGAAGTCCTGTCCAACCACTGGGAATATACGCTCATGGACACTTTATTAGGTACACCTTGCAATTCAAAACTGCTTTAATTCTTTGTGGCACGGATTCAACAAGACGCTGGAAGCGGTCCTCAGAGATTTTGGTCCATATTGACACGACAGCGTCACACAGTTGGTGCAGATTTGTCCATGATATGAATCTCCCGTTCCACCACATCCCAAAGGGGCTCTATTGGACTGAGATCTGAAGACTATGAAGGACATTTGAGGACAGTGAACTTACTGTCATGTTCATGAATCCAGTTTAAGATGGTCTGAGTTTTGTGGCATGCCCTGTTATCCTGCTGGAAGGTACAGTGTGGACATAAAGGGAAAGACGTGTTTAATAACAATACTCAGGCAGGCTGTGGTCTTTAAATAATGTCCAGTTGGTACTAAAGGGCCCAAAGTGTGCCAAGAAAATATCCACCACACCATTACATCATCACCACCAGCAGCAGTCTGAACCTTGTTGATACAAGGCAGGATGGATCTATGTTTTCATTTGTTTATGCTAAATTCTGACCCTAATATCTGAATGAGGCAGCAGAAATTGAGACTCATCAGACCAGGCAATGTGTTTTAGTCTTCTATTGTTCGATTTCGGTGAGCCTGCACCAGCTGTAGCCTCAGTTTCCTGTTCTTAGCTGACAGGAGTTTCACCCAGTGCAGTCTTCTGCTGATGCAGCACATCTGCTTCAAGCTTCGGTGATGCTTTTCTGCATACCTTGGTTCTAATGAGAAGTTATTTGGGTTACTGTTGCCTTCCTATCAGCTCCTCTGACCTCTGACATCAACAAGGCATTTCCCCGCAGACACCTGCCGCTCACTGGATATTTTCTCTTTCTCTGTAAACCCTAGAGATGATTGTGTGGGACCGTCCCAGCAGATCAGCAGTTTCTGAAACACTCAGATCAGCCTCTCTGGCACCAACAGCCACTCCTCCTTCAAATTCACCTAAATCACCTTTCTGACCCATTCTGATCCTCGGTTTGAGCTTGAGCAGGTCACCTTGACCATGTCTGCATGCCTAGATACACTGAGCTGCTGCCATGTGATTGGCTGATTAGATATTTGCATTACCAAGCGGTTTAATAGCTGTAATAAACTGGTGAGTTTCCCCTGAAGCTCAGATTCCTTACATCCTCCTCCATGAGAATAAAACTACTTAAAATAGAGTCAGAAGCGCTGATCTAGTTCACAGCTGTGGGATTAAGTGACAGATGCCCTGTTTTCCTTCAGGCTGACGCACACTCACACTGACTGGAGAACATGTATCACATTTAGATCATTTAAGAAAAAAATGCCATCCACCAGTGATGAGTTAGGAAGCAGTCAGTGCAATTATAGAGTGAATTTAGCTTATCTTAGAACGAAGAAACTGAGAGCCTGTAGGCTTCATCTGAAGCAGCATCTGTAGTAAAAGCATAAAAATAACAATTTCTGATTCTGGATGGACAGCGTGCTGATATTTGTGTCAAACCACAACTGTAAACAGCGACTTCCTGGAAACTTAGAGAAGAGAGGAAGTCACTGCACTCTCCTGCTTTTTGACAAAGAGATAAATGTTCTCTTTTCCATTATATAAATATATTCATTAATCATCTGAGGTGTTTTGTGAACTTCATAGAGAGTCACACCAGCTGTTTTCTCCTGCTTCCAGTATTAAAGTGGCAGCCAGGCTAATTGCACACTGAGCCAATCAGAAAAGTGGCATTTATCCTGTTGTCTAACTGACAAAAGAAAGAAGGTACGAGCAGTTTCTAAAATCCAAAACTCTTGAAATATTATTTAAACACTGAGAAAGATGGTGGACTGCTCCCTCTGGGTTCGGGGAGAGAGCTTGGCTCGAGCAAGGGAGTCCAAGTATCTTGGGATCTTATTCACAAGTGATGGGAAGGTGTCTTCCTTAAGATGGACAGCCTCAGAGATAAGGAGCTCAGAGAGCCAGAGGGATCTCGAAGTA
Source organism: Archocentrus centrarchus (assembly GCF_007364275.1). Lineage (NCBI taxonomy): Eukaryota > Metazoa > Chordata > Actinopteri > Cichliformes > Cichlidae > Archocentrus > Archocentrus centrarchus. The sequence continues at coordinate 23,957,136 of NC_044357.1, forward strand.
GAACTGCTGCTCCCTCCATTTGACAGCAGCCAGCTGAGGTGCTTTGGAGGATGCCTCCTGGCCGACTCCCTTTGGAGGTGTTCCAGGCACGCCCAACTGGGAAGAGACCCTGGGATAGACCCAAGAGCTGCTGCTCTTTGACATAAAAAGGAGCTGGTTGAGGTGGTGCGTAGATCAGATTAGGATGCCTCCTGGGCACCTCCTAAGTGACATGTTCTAGGCATGTCTGGGTATCTGCTTAGATTGCTGCCCTTATAAGCAGAGAGGATGGATGGATGGATGGATGGATGGATGGATGCTGCCTGTTCTTTGTATATGTTTGCCATATGTCAGGTCCCAGATGTTTATGGACTGATGTTAAAAAGGGATGCTACACAGTGGTAAACATGGCTGTGTCCCAACCTTTTTGAGACGTGTTGTTGCCATCAGATTACAAATGAGCTCATATTCTTCTGAAAATTATACATTTTCTATGTTCTTTTGTGAATAACATGGGTAAATCATTGCATTCTGTTTTTATTTACATTTCACACAGCTTCCTGATTTTGTGGAGTCAGGGTTGCATCATTTTATGCTGTAACATTGAGGTTTCCCTTAATTTTAAGTAAGGACTTTATAGTCTATAAAGGAAAGAAAAGACCAGACAGACCACGCTTCAGAAGTACTACACAGTATTAAAATTAAGTCACCTAATACAGCTTAGTTAAGCTGACTTAACAGTTGCAAGTACATAATTAACATTGGTGGTTAAGATCAGCAGCAGCAGGGCCACTCTCTGGGACCCTCAGGAGTTTTGGTTGTGATGTCTTTAACACTGTCCTTGCTAGAGCTGTTATTCAAAGCACTAAGATTAGAGTCTCATTTTTGGAGTCAGCCTTCAGTAACCCTGAGAGGAAGTGCAGTTTTTAGAACTTCCTCGTTGGCTTTACTGATTTAAATAAATCGGTGTGGTGAATCTTTGCCATGGTCACTGGGGAAGTATTCATTACTCAGAAAAGGATTTAAAAAAGGACAAAATGTGACAAATCTTTAAATTGATTCTTCGTTTGCATTTACAGTGAAGGCTACTTATGTGGGTGTCCGTATACTTTTGGCTATTTGGGGTGTAAATTATGCAATGGGCATTTTTGTGAGAATGAAATCCATGCAGGCCTCGCCCAGCGGAGAGGCCTTCACCTGATGGTCAGCACTGGACTATTTCATGAGCTAAGCTGCTCTGAAATGTGCGAAAATATAACGCTCAGCTGGTGTAATTCAAACAATCTGCAGGTCTACAGCCTGGCCTGGACTCACCGGAACCCTGCATGGAACATGTACATCCTGGGTCCTCCGTTGGGTCCGTATCTTGGGGTGCTGAAGAGGAAGTCCTTCTTGATGGAGACATAGCTGATGAGAGACAGGATGAGCAGCGCCACGCTAAATATGACGAGCCCCAGCGCGCTTACGAACCGCACCATCCTGCCTCGATGGAGGAGGCTGCCCCTCCGGCCCAGAGGATCAGGAACCGGCCAGGAAGAGGAGAAAGCGAGCACCCAGGCGCACCGCATCAGCGGCACGGCGAGAGCGGAGACGCGGAGAGGACGAGGAGCGCTTCACGCAGGTTTCAGAGCCCATGTGGGGAGGAAGCGCAGATGCAGTGTGTCGGGGTTTCATCTACTGCGTGGGAGCGGAAAAGTACCGGCTGCAAACAGGAGTGCGGAAACACAGAAAGGTCGCCAGGAAAACGAGGACGCGCACACGCGGACTTACTGACGCTTTTCGTAGATGCCGTGCAAGCTGCAGGGTCGCGCTTTTTGCTGCCGGTTTCATCACCTGAGCGTCACGCAGAGGTAACGAAAGAAAGCGGAAGAAAAACCGCAACAAGACCCCGCGTGACGCACTGATCGTGGATGTATCCCAGGATGGAGAGCAGAGGAGGGAGGAAGACAAGGAAGGGGAGGAGGGAGAAGAAGAAGAGGAGGGGGGTCTTTCTCCTGGCATGCAGGGTCAGATTACAGACGGTTTCATAACCCCGAGGCAGTGAGATGAAGCGGCGGCTCGCGGCATCCTGCAGGGAGGAGATGGACGCTGCAGCCTCAGCGTCTCTCTCGTCTCCTTACTTCTTCTCCTCCTCCGGCCTCTCTCTGGCAGTCTAATTAATTAACACCGGGTGTCGCTTTAAGGAAGCGCAGCTCGTGTATCTGGGTAATCAGATAAACAGATCCAGCAGCATCCGAGGCGGAGCTCCGTGTCCTGATGGAGGCAGAGATGCAGAGAGAGAGAGAGAGAGCGAGCATGGAAGCTGCTGAGGCGTCAAATGTCAGTCTGTAGCACAGATCCGCAGACATAAGACAGCATTTAACTGTTTTCAGCTCACATCAAAGCACCAGTCGGTCTGCTGCTGCATGAACCTTTAGTATTTGCTCAGTAACAGGCTACATGGCTCACGAGTTTCATGTGTAGGTTTCACTTCTCTCCTCTGCTGCAGTAGAAAGTTTCCTTTAACCTCCTGTTCATGTTTCCTAAATGATCACGATGGTAAGAAAAGTATCTAGAAAGAGTTTCATCGGGTTTGGGAGACAACGCAAGCATCATTTAGACTTCCTTTTTCTGACACATGGTCATATGCAAGGCCACATGATGTGTGTTTGGTTTAGAAACCGTATGTACACGCGTGTATGGAGGTGTAGAGATGCCTTCCTGTCACGATTTTGTTCGCTTTAATTTTGCATATTTAGAAATTCAGTTTGAGAGCAACATTGTGCAACAGCGACCACTTTTCAAACTGCACTGTGTTTGGATGTTATCACTAATAATAATGAACCTTTATTTGTAGAGCAGGAGTGCTGATTTGGATATCTAACAGGTATAAGACCTGAATACAAGATGTGATGAGATGAAGGCATTCATGACTTTTTCAGGAGCTATTTGGAGAAAACGTGACTGTATGAACTCGGTCATTTGTACTGCTGTGTATCTTCACAATACTGGCTCAGAGTAACACAAGTCTGTGTGCACAAAGGAATCAAAAGTCAAAGCGGGACACGAGAGAAGCTGCCAGGAACAGGAAGTGAGCAAACAGCTAATACTGAAAGGAGACAGTGAGGCATGAAAAACTGAACAAGAAGCTAAGAGGAAGGAAACTCCTGAAGAGACATACTGAGGGTAATACAGTGGTGTGAAAAAGTGTTTGCCCCCTGCCTCATTTCCTGTTTTTTTGCATGTTTGCCACACTTAAGTGTTTCGGAACATCAAACCAATTTAAACAATAGTCAAGGACAACACAAGTAAACACAAAATGCAAGTTGTAAATGAAGGTGTTTATTAGTAAAGGTGAAAAAAATCCAAACCATCATGGCCCTGTGTGAAAAAGTGATTGCCCCCTAAACCTAATAACTGGTTGGGCCACCCTTAGCAGCAACAACTGCAACCAAGCGTCTGCGATAACTTGCAATGAGGCTATTACAGCGTTCTGGAGGAATTTTGGCCCACTCGTCTTTGCAGAATTTTCTAATTCAGTTACATTAGAGGGTTTTCGAGCATGAACGGCCTTTTTAAGGTCATACCACAACATCTCAATAGGATTCAGGTCAGGACTTTGGCTAGGCCACTCCAAAGTCTTCATTTTGTTTTTCTTCAGCCATTCAGTGGTGGACTTGCTGGTGTGTTTAGGATCATTGTCCTGCTGCAGAACCCAAGTACGTTTAAGCTTGAGTACACGAACAGATGGTCTGACATTCTCCCTCAGGATCTCTTGGTAGACAGCAGAATTCATAGTTCCATTTATCACAGCAAGTCTTCCAGGTCCTGACGCAGCAAAACAGCCCCAGACCATCACACTACCACCACCATATTTTACTGTTGGTATAATGTTCTTTTTCTGAAATGCAGTGTTCCTTTTACGCCAGATGTAATGGGACACACACCTTCCAAAGAGTTCCACTTTTGTCTCATCGGTCCACAGAATGTTGTCCCAAAAGTCTTGGGGATCATCAAGATGCGTTTTGGAAAAATTGAGACGAGCTTTAATGTTCTTTTTGCTCAGCAGTGGTTTTCTTCTTGGAACTCTGCCATGCAGGCCATTTTTGCTCAGTCTTTTTCTGATGGTGGAGGCATGAACGCTGACCTTAACTGAGGCAAGTGAGGCCTGCAGTTCTTTGGACGTTGTTGTGGGGTCTTTTGTGACCTCTTGGATGAGTCGTCGCTGCGCCCTTGGGGTAATTTTGGGCGGCCGGTCACTCCTGGGAAGGTTCACCACTGTTCCATGTCTTCGCCATTTGTGGATAATGGCTCTCACTGTGGTTCGCTGGATTCCCAAAGCTTTGGAAATGGCTTTATAACCCTTTCCAGACTGATAGATCTCAATCACTTTCTTTCTCAATTGCTCCTGAATTTGTAGCTTTCAAGGATCTTCTGGTGGACCTTACTGTGTCAGGCAGCTCCTATTTAAGTGATGTCTTGATTGGGAACAGGTGTGGCAATAATCAGGCCTAGGTGTGGCTAGGGAAATTGAACTCAGGTGTGAAAAACCACAGTTATAGTATGTTTTAACAAGGGGGGCAATCACTTTTTCACACAGGGCCATGATGGTTTGGATTTTTTTTCACCTTTACTAATAAACACCTTCATTTACAACTTGCATTTTGTGTTTACTTGTGTTGTCCTTGACTATTGTTTAAATTGGTTTGATGTTCCGAAACACTTAAGTGTGACAAACATGCAAAAAAACAGGAAATGAGGCAGGGGGCAAACACTTTTTCACACCACTTCATCAATGTGAGGCTAATATTCGAATATTCAGTCCTTAAAGTGGACCTGTTCTGTTTATTCAATACTGTTGGTGGATGATCACATTAAACATGGCCAAAAGTTTAGTGAGTTCAGACTGATCTAAATGTTCAGTTTCTGACACATTTTTCTACTCTTAAATCTGTATGACATCATAGAGAGCAGACATCCCTGATGTGGTCACTTGCTTCACCCTCCTGCTGTTCAAAAACGGCACAGCCAATCAGAAAAAAATTATGTGAAGGGAGGAGGAGCTGAACGGCTGCACCAGCCCCAATCTAAGATAAATAAGGATTATTTTGAACTGAATCATACAAAGCTGCTCCAGCAGAATCCAAGAATCAAAACTTATGGAAGTGGAAATATAGTAACACCACCTCATCTCCACTTCAGCACAGTGTTATAGGGTTACACATATGCTGTAAACGGTGGTTAAATTAACATCACCTCCTCTGGACAGAAGTAAGTAAGCACAGATTAAACAAAGACAGATGAGAAGAGGCTCTACAGAGACATCAGACAGAGAGAAAGATGGGCCGACATGGCTGCTGGCATTTCAACAGTGACCTTTATGCTGGTCTTGAAGCCTGACAGGACCTAAAACAGAGAGAGAGAGAGGTCCCCAGGTGAGCAAAAAGCTACTCATCCATCTAATTAGGAAAATAAGCTCTGAGAAACATGAAACAGTCATGAAAGCACAATCTATCATATTATAGTAACCAAGAACACACAGCAGCCGTTACATTGTAACCCAAACCACAATCTGTTTGTGAACCTGCAGTATGTTGCAAAAGCCTTAAGCTGCCTCTCATTTCTTCATATTTTGCCTTCAAGGAGCCAGACTTGTAGTTTCTAATGTGGTCTTGAGCAACAGTTCTTGTGAAGTTTTTCTTTAGACTTTAAATGCTTTTTCACTCATTTTCAGTCCAGTCCTTGTACCTGAACATTTTCAGAGGAATGTTTTTGTTCGTTAAGCCACTTAACACTGACCTATGAATCATTCGAGCATAAAAAGGCACCTTACTGAAAGGATGAACCAGCACTGTGTCTGTAAGGAGGAGGTCAAGAGCAAGGTGTCTACAGCCATCTGTAAAACACAGTGGAGGCTCTGTCATGGTTTGTGGCTGCATTTCAGTCAGTAGGGTTGGAGATATATTCAAAACTGATGGAATTATGAATGCAGAAAAGTACCATCAGACTTTGATCCACCATGCAAAACCATCTGGAAAGCATTTTTGACCATGATATGTCCTTCAATGCTGATATTAAAGAAATCTGTAGGACCGCTTTTTTGCATTTGTGCAATATTTCTAAAATTAGAAACATCCTTTCTCAGAGTGATGCTGAAAAGCTAATTCATGCATTTATTACTTCTAGGCTGGACTATTGTAATTCATTATTATCAGGCTGTCCTAAAAGCTTCCTGAAAAGCCTTCAGCTGATCCAAAATGCTGCAGCTAGAGTACTGACAGGGACTAGAAAGAGAGAGCAGATTTCTCCCATATTGGCTTCTCTTCATTGGCTCCCTGTTAAATCTAGAATAGAATTTAAAATTCTTCTCCTCACCTACAAGGTCTTGAATAATCAGGCCCCATCTTATCTCAAAGACCTCATAGTACCATATCACCCCAACAGAGCACTTCGCTCTCAGACTGCTGGCTTACTTGTGGTTCCTAGGATACTTAAGAGTAGACTGGGAGGCAGAGCCTTCAGCTTTCAGGCCCCTCTTCTGTGGAACCAGCTCCCAGCTTGGATTCGGGAGACAGACACCCTCTCTATTTGGTTCTGCTGGAGGTTTCTTCCTGTTAAAAAGGAGTTTTTCCTTCCCACTGTCACCAAGTGCTGCTCATAGGGGGTAGTTTTGACTGTTGGGTTTTCTCTGTAATTATTGTAGGGTCTTTACCTACAATATAAAGCACCTTGAGGTGACTGTTGTGATTTGGTGCTTTATAAATAAAAATGAATTGAACATTCAAAGAAGAGTTTTGAATGTCCTTGAAGATGCCTGGAGAACTATTCCTAATGACTGCTTAAAGAAATGATAAAGCTGCAAAAAAAAAGAGAGTTCAGACTGTGCTGAAGAATAAAGGAGGTCACACCAAATACTGACTTTCAAACTTATTAGAACTGTATAAACTCTGTTTTTGCCTTACAGTATGTACTGGATTACTAAATATGTTTGCATGTGTTTTAATAAATCACTGCACCTATCACTATCACTGCACAGGAACACAAAACATTTTTATAGCAGACTGTAAATATGTTTATTTCTTCTGTGAAGCTGTTTATTTGAACATGGGGACTGACTCATTTTTAGAGCCAGCCTCAAGTGGCTGTTAGAGGAACTGCAGTTTTTGCCACATATCAGAGAGCCCTTCATTTCACTGCACAGCACCGTATTATGGCTTTACACTGACATCCTTTTACTTTCCTGCACCTCACTGAAAACAAGTTGATCCTATAAATATAACAACATCAACTAAACAATAAGCTAATGACTTTTATTGTAAATTATAAAGGGGCAATCAATAAAGAAGTTTTGGGAATGAGTTTAATTAAGCCAATAAGATGATGGAAGAAAAGCAGTGAGGGCGGGAGACATAAATGTCACAGACAAGAAGAAAAACGACACTGAGAGGGGTGAGAGGAGAGGAGGAGAGATCCAGGATGAAGATATTGGTGTATCAGCTTCCATGAGATAAAGCAGGCCATCAGGATTTTTTTTCTCCTCACTGATTAGCTGATTCTGTCACGATACTTTGTGTCCATTTTAGCCTCGAAGAGTCGCCAGCTGTCAGTGGTTTATACTCTGTCAGCAGGATATAATGTACATATGATGGAGCCCCTCTTGGCAGATCACTGCTGGTCATATCGCAGCATGTAAGGCTACACGTTCCAGTTTTATGTGCTGCAGATGTGATATCAGGAAATTAGCAAGTCTAGACAATTTTGGAGGTTTAAATTTTGGTTTAAATTTTGGAGATAAAAGCTAGCATATGATTTTAATGATCCACCAAGTCAGGAAATGTTTAAACCTGGTAGAAGAAGTGAAAATCAAAGGATAATGACAGAGAGAAGTACAGTAATCAATATATAACATTTTAAACATGCATGAGGTACCCTACGACCCTGTCCACATTTCATGTTTGGCTTTTTGACCACATCTAAACGGTGTTTTTGCTCACTGGAAATGGAGCTTCTGAAAAACTTTCAGGGTGAAGATGTTCTGAAACTGCATTGTTCACACGTGGACAAGAAAAACAAAAATTTTGTCTGACATTTTGCAAAGTCAAAGGTGTGCACTTTTACCTTTTCTGTGTGGGTAGAGAAGCATCACCGCCAGCTCCACGGTCTAGAATCTGAAGCATTTTCATATGGATGGAGATCATTATCCAAAGGAAAGTGGAAAATCTCCATTAAAAGAAAACGTGGATGTGTGGACGTAGTAACTTAAAAAGTGAGAATTGTGTTCTGATTTCAGTGGGAAGTACTCAGGATGGATTTTTCCACAAATATCGAAAGGATCTGAGACAGCAACACTCGCTAACGTTAGTTTACAAATGGGGTCTCTAATCACTGATATCAGTAAAAAAACACAGACTCTACACACAGTCGTGAAAAACTAACTACATCCCAGCATTCAGCAGCTTGTTGAACCTCCTTTAGCAGCAGTAATTTGAAGTAATCATTTTCTCATGTCATTGTGGAGGAATTTTGCTTCACTCTTCATTAAAATGTTGCTTCGGTTCATTGAGGTTTTCGGGCATTCTCTCTTAAAGTCCCCCCACAGCATTTCAGTCAGGCCGAGGTCTCGAATTTGGGCGGCACCGTGATTCTTTTCTTTTTCAGATGCTCTGTTGCTGCTGTGTTTGGGATCATTGTCATGTTTCATGGCCCAGTTTGGGCCAAGCTTTAGCTGTCAGACACATGACCTCACCTTTGACTCTAGAATACTTTGGAGAAGTTCATGATTGACCCCATGACTACAAGGTGCCCAGGTCCTGTGGCTGCAAAGCAAACACAAATCATCAGCCCTCCATCATTGTGCTGATGGTTGGTAGGAGGTGTTTGTCCTTCAGTCTTTGCCAAACTTTGGTCTTGTCTGTCCAAAGGACATTGTTCCAGAAGTCTTGCAAACCGAACCTGTGCTTACATGGCCTTCTCCTGGAAATCCTTCCCAGTGAGCTATACTTGTTTATACTTTTTATATTTGTACTGAGCATTGCACAGTCTGACCACAGTATAACTGTAGTATGAAAGGGCTTAAACCCTGATCAGCAGCAATGGATGGATAGATGGATGGATGGATTGATGAATGGATTGATGGATGGATGGATGGAACTTAATTATCATGATCATTACAGCAGAGAATTTTAAATGTTTTTAAATGTTATTCCGTAATACTGGCAGTGAATATAAACTTTTACTTTGAAAGGACGAGATGTGCAGTTTTCCTTTGTTCTCGCTCGGCTGCAGCAGTCCACTGAGCACCTCAATAAAACCAGAATGAACTCATAAATCAGACTGATCAGATTTTCATGTGAACCCTGCGATATGAAACCAATCAGAGGAGCTCGCATCTCATGAAAGAGTCAATTAATAATCAATAGTCATTAGAGCAGAGAGGTGGGTGGACGATCGGAGTCCGCAGCACAGCCTGAGCCAGGAGAGCATGAAATGAATGCACTGTACACACACACACACACACACACACACACACACACACACACACACACACACATACACACACACACACACACACACACACACACACACACACACACACACACACACACACACACACACACACACAGCCACAGTCATGTTTTCATCACTTTTGAGGGCACTGCCTTGACTTGGATTCACACCCAAACACTAATCATAATCTTTCTATTAATTAAAACCACTACTGCCCAAAGGATAAACCAAAGTTTCCATGCATGCAAATATTCATATCTGCAGAGAACAGCCTGAATATAATCTGAAAAGCCATCAGCTCTTCTTTTGATTGTAGGCACTTTTTGGAACATTTGCTCTCATCTGGACAGAATCTCCTCGAGATAAAGCGTGCCTTCATCAACAAACAGTCTACTTACCTCCTTTTCCGATCAAGCTTTCCTTTGACAGGCCAAACTTCTCTCAGATGGGATGTTTCTGAGCTTGAAGCCATAAAACTGATGTAACTGTTGTGTAGTTTTTCATCCTCCTAGCTATCTAGCAGGGCCTACTTTTGTTACAGCGATACTGAAAGAATTCCTCAAATATGTGATAAAATATTTCTTATTTTTGTTGTTATCAATGAAATGCCTGGAGTTACCATTCCACTACCATTGTCCTACCTTAACCTCAACCCCCTGAAACCAGATCTTTTTCATGAACTCAGATCTAATCCTGGGAATACACTTAAACAACAGCTGCCTTTGCATCAAATACACTGTGGCCTGCTTCTGGCCTAAACTCAGCCAAGTTTTAGTGCCTAAATCTGACCTCGTAATTTCCCATCCGTCTTCTGGCTGAGTGTTGTGTGATGTCATGGTGCCTGGAATTGCCTACCTTTTTAAATTTTGGACTCTCGTATGTTAATATGTTGGTTTCTGTTTAGTTTTCTGAAGTTTTTGATCCTTTTGTTTTATTCTTGTGATTTGTTTCAGTTTGTTTATTACATTTTGGGTTTATCACAGTTATTAAAAGCACCCCAGCGTTTCCATGTTTATTAGTGTCTTTTGAGGCATTTCCTGTTTTACTTTGGTGGTTACATAACCGAGCACAAAAACGTCTGTGCTGGTTAGTTTGTAGTAATCTCCGTCGATCCCAGGTTTCAAAAACAGCAGGTTTGATTCATGTGAAAGAGTCGCTGTCATGACTCATCTAGTGACACCACTGCCTGGCCAATCAGTGGCATGCATTCTGTTGACATCACATTTTTAGCTCAAGTCAGCATGCTTGGAACCGCAGCTGCAAGTAGGTACTAAAAGAGTACCTGGTACCACGTACTACCACCTAATGAAAACCCTAAAAGCCAAGATGATTCGAGTTGAGCTGAGTAGGTACTTCTGGAAAAGTGTGGACAAATGTGAGCGTCCTCTTATGTGTCTTAAGACACACTACCTCAGTAAGATGGATAGATCAGTCCTCAGAGTTACCAATCCACCATTTGCCTTTGTATATATTTTACTTTAGGAGTGCAAATTCTCAGTAAAACCTCTAAGTGATATGGGAGCCTTCGTTGGGCCGGCCTTGCACTGCACTTTTTCACTTCATTTTTAATATCTGTCATCAGCAGTGTACATGAATGAACTGGACAATAAACTGACATGAGTAAAGTGACTAACATGGCCCGTTGTCAGTTATTAGATATTTATTTATGTCCTGCTGGATGTCGGGTGAGATGGCCCTCATCAGGTAAAGAACAGAGAGAGACTGTAAATGAAGCCTCGGCTGAACGTCCAAGGTCACATTGAAGAATCTAGTTTCCACATTTCATAAATCATCATCCCAGCCCCGAAATTGAACCTGTTCCTCTCTGAAGATGAAGTGTGTGTGTGTGTGTGTGTGTGTGTGTGTGTGTGTGTGTGTGTGTGTGTGTGTGTGTGTGTGTGTGTGTGTGTGTGTGAAAATGGAGTAGGAAGCAGTGCTTTGTTACGTCCACTGTATCGATGGAGGACAGCAGATAGACTGTATATCACTCATAGTTGAGACACTGATGGCCTGAGCCCTATGTTTCTGTGTGTGTGTGTGTGTGTGTGTGTGTGTGTGTGTGTGTGTGTGTGTGTGTGTGTGTGTGTCTAGACAGTGCTAAAGGACTGTGCTGTAAAGCCAAACAGCCCACAGTGGCCTGAGCGCTGGATCACGTTCTCGTCTCTTCAGTCAGCCTCTGGTTGTTTTGTTGAGGTCATTGTGAACAAACGCTGAACAGCAAACTGAACCTATTCTGACCAACTCTATCTCCATATTTCTACTCTCAGACTCTAATGCATTAACTTTGCATGATTTCCAGTTAAAAAAAATAATCATTATTTTTCTTATCATGCAGCCCTTCCCTTTATCCTGTCTGAAACAAGCTGTCTAAACAGCCTGAAATTGACCATATTAGCGATATTCCTCTTTGTGACATCATATAGAGTTCAGAGTAAAAAAAAAAAAACTCCCTCAAAGCCTTTAGAGCATCTGTGACAGATGTGGAAAAATCCCCATGGCTTTTTGTCAAGGGAGCCAAATGACGCCAGCATCTGGGTTGACCTGCAAACACCCTGCAAATACCACCCCCCCCCCCCCCCCCCCCCCCCCCCCCCCCCACACACACACACACACACACACACACACACCCCCACCACTGCTAATTAACATAAAAAGGAATAACATTAAGCCAACAACTGGCAGGTTTCTCCTGTGCTGAACTCTCCATTCAGTTTGGGCCCACCGGCTGAACTTTGTGTCTGCACAGTTTTAGTGCAAGTCCAGCAGCTCGACATGTCCAGAAGCTGAAAGGTCAATTTCTTTCCATTTCAGAGCAGGTAGAAAAGATAAATGGGAGAATTATGGGAGCGGAGATGGTCGCTGTGCTGCAGAACATACACTCCCCACCTCCTATCATGCTTTCATGACTCCATTCTTTCTTCCCCTGCAAGCATCCCCATATTTTACTTCTCCTTTTGTCTCCCTTTTCTTCAGCATCCCTCCATCCCTTATTTCATCCCCCCTCCCTTATCTATTCTTCCATCCTTCCCTCTTCTCTATCATTCATTTTTTTCCCACCATCCTTTCTCCCCTCACACATCCACGGCGCCTAGGCGAGAGCGAGGAGGAGAGAGAGAGCAGCTGTTGCCAAGCAACCCGGCTGACCAACGAAGTGTGGAGAGGCGAAAGAGGAGGAGGAGGGGGATGATGATGGGGGAGGAGATAAAGGGGCCGGGAAGGAGGGAGAGAAGTGGAGAAGGAGGACGGATGATGAGACGGAGGAAGGGAGGGAGGGAGGATGAGGTAGTGGTCACCGCTCACTGATTGCAGGAGTCGCTCCGGCCAATCAATTGCAGCAGGTGCGTGACCACAGCTGACCAGCATCAATCAGACATACGGAGGAAAAGTCATTCATTATGGAGCAATTTGAGAAAGTAACAAGAAGAGAAAGAAAAATAGTGTTAGTGTAAAAGACAGCGACAGAGAGCAGAGGAGGAATAAGAAATGAAAATTATAGGAGAGTTTACTGCTGGGACGGAGCTGAATACTTATGTTCAGTCAACCAATGCCATAACAATAATATGCATTAATAACCAGGATAAAGACAAACATCCTTCACACATACATATAAAAAATGTGTGTCTCACTTTCTGTACTGTGGTTGGTGCACTTTAATGCGTTAACCCATTCATGAATGGTAATTTGATAGTTAATCAAGCTCTGGTCTTGGCCTTCCCTTTGTCTTCCAGCGGGTTACCATCGAAGCATCATTTAGGGCTCAGCAAGGTCAATTCAGGGTTAACCCTGAGTTTATCACCAGGGTAATCTGTGGACCTAACCTGCTCAGGAGCAGGTTATGCTTGAGATAAGAAATCAACAGGTACAAGATCACCACCTACGAAGCACCTTTACCTGCTGTTAAACATCATCAGGGCTGCAGCTAATACGAATGAGCTAAAGCTGCTTGACACACATCTAAATATGAATTTAACACAACTGTAATCTGTCAGATTCTCTCAGTGGACGGGTTGTAAGTCAGAAAATGAGATGCAAAAATGATGACTATGAGTGAACGTCAGCTTTTTTTTGGCGTTCCTTCCTGGCTTCAAATAAGCAAAACTTTATTAATATTGTAGGACTTTTCCAGCCTTACTGACCAAAGCGCTCACACACAGACATACAGAGCTTTTTAATATTTTTCCTTTCACACTCTCTGTGTTGCTTTCAGCCTGTATTTCAAGTTTAAATATTATAGTTTTATCTTCCTTTGCAGAATCAGCCGCTCTGCAGGATCTGTGCATGTCTGTGATAATGTCGCCCCGTTCATGCGCACATGCTCATAAGACAGGAAATGGAAAGATGTTGAACTTGCTTCATCGTGCAGGGAGGCAGATGTAAGTAGAGGAAAGTTTGGCTTCTTCTTCCAGATTTGTCCTGCTGTGAGTGTCTTGATGGAGATGGACCCTGATGCACCTCCAGCCGTCATGTTTAGGGGTCACAGACTTTAAAGGGCAGCCTTGAAGCACTTTTTATATCATGATCCTCATACATTTATTGTTTGTGTTTCTAGTTTACCTGTTTTCCTGCCTTCTGTGTTTCTCTGTCATCAAGTTTGCCAGTGTTTGTCTTTTGGTTAGTTCCTGTTTTATTTTGAAAGATCAGCACTTCATGTGTCTTATTGTGGTATTTACTTCCAGTCTGTGTTTTTTGTTTTTTTCCCTCCTTTTCTGATTGTCTGCCGGCCTTAATTGTTCCCACCTGTGCGTATCTGCGCGTTCACCCACTTGTTTACTGGCCTTTGTTTATGTATTCCTGTTATTTCCGGTGTTTCCGGTGCTCCTTGTTGGTTTTTTGGACTCTTTTATGGACAGATTCTGCATGTGTGTGCAGTACTTTGTGATTATCCACAGGTACTTCTTAAATACATATTTTAACCTGGTTTGGGATTCCGCTCTGTTTGGGATTCAAAGGGTTTGTTTTATTTTACTCTATTTTCTCTGTTTAATTGAGCTTTCCTTTCTTTTCTGTAATTTATACCTTATTATGCTGTTTTGCTGTGATATAATGTCAAGTTATTCTGTTTTATTTAAGCTCTTTTGCTATATTTTGGCTGCTACAAGAGGAGTTTTTGGGATAACGTATATCTTATCTTGGATGCAGAACAGTTTCAGGACCTTTCCCCTGATGCTGAGGCCCTCCGTTTGCACAACAACCAGTGGATGCCAAGGATGGAGTGGAGTCTGCACTAATGGAAATGATACAAACGTCCCAAGTGAGTGATCCACAATTCTGAGCTATGAGTTCCCCATCAGCCAAATTTAAATTGAGTAAGATTCATGATATTTATGAGCCCACCTTGTATAAAGTGATTCTTCCATTGCCTCACTTTGGAGGCTGGTGGCAGTTCCAGGTTCTTACAGCACAGATAACAACAATATTTTTAAGGAAACAGGATTATCAGCAATAGATAAGACCAGTTGTAGTCACCATAATCTATCAGCTGATGTTTTTGCTTTGCCTGTGATTATGACTCAAAGTTTGTGCTTTTATCATCAGGATTTTTAGTAAATCTGGTTTTAATAGCAGCCCGTGCAGAGCTGCTGTTGGACAATTTTCTGCACTTTGTTGTATTCATGGTTGGCTTTGCAGGAAAATAATGGCCGTAGAGCAGGGGTGCCCAAACTTGCGGTCCACGGGCCGCTTCCGTCCCCGCCCCCTTCTGGTCTGCGAATTGATGTAAAAAACAACATACAATTTGGCCCTTTAAGTTACTTTTTTGACATTTCACCATACCTTCCAATTAAGAGGGTTAAGCATAATGTCAAAAAAGTATCTTAAAGGGCCAAATTGTATGTTGTTTTTTACATCAATTCGCAGACCAGAAGGGGGCGGGGACGGAAGCGGCCCGTGGACCGCAAGTTTGGGCACCCCTGCCATGGAGGGTGCTGTGCTGTAGAGTGAGGTGAAGCTGTGGTGGTGTCTTTGTCTCTCACAGTAAGTTAGTGTTGATGGCTGCAGTTTGATTGTTGGCATTTGTTGTCCAAATCCAGTTTTTCCTTTGAGTGCTCGGTCATTTTAGAGAGTGATATTCTTTTTTTATTAAAGTATTCAACTTTTTTTAAAGACCTTAATAATGAGTAACAAACTCATCATAACCTGAGCCCCATGTGGAGGTGAAGGAGAGAGGGAAATGAGATGCAGTCAAGTTCAGAATGTATGACGATGATTTCAATTAAGAGCCAATTAGTGATAAAAGGAACTGAGCTGTGAAAACTGAGGAAAAACTAAATAAAATGGGGACTCAATTACAGTTTATTCAGATTTAACTCATAATTGTCTTTTTTTTTTCTTTTTTTTTAAATAATGTCTCCCCAAATAGGAATGGGCCTACAAATTAAAGGGGGGGGGGGGGGGTGCCTGAAGATGTATCAGAGTTGTAGATGAAACTCCCGCCTTCCTCTTTTTCTCTGTCTCCTTCATTACACTCGAGGCTCCCAGACATCAGAACTCGCCGGTTTTACTGATCAGTCTGTCTCTAAACATTATTGATCTGTCCTTATACGAGCTGCCATTGATTTGATCTCTTAGGATGATTTTACCCCATGAGATGAACACTGTAAAATATGACAGGGCTCACAAATCATCTGCCTCCATCTAACCCTGGAGTCAGAACAGACCTGACTGTCAGTGACGTGTAATCACTACAAAAGCTTCCAGCCTGGTGTCAGCTGTCCTCGCAGTACCTCGGCTTCAAACTTTCTTCACCAGCCTGACTTCCACACATGTGTTTAAAGTTCCTCAGTGGTCTCCAGGGTTCTTGATGATTGGTCATTTTGCCACATTATTTGGTGTGGTAAGACCTCCAGCAGTTTGAAAGTAGTTGAAGTTGTGCCAGAAAGCTTTGAGAGATTGAGACGAGTGTCCTGGTTGAGCCTTTAGAACATAAAGTGAACATTTTTGGGTGATTTGATGAAAGAAAAATGTACAAAACTGTGAAGATGATAAAAAACTCCCAAAGAAACATCCATCATAGAGATTAAAATGGGTACAGCTGTAGCTCTAACCTTGATTCAACCCAACAAGAGCTTGATGGATGACTCAATGAGCCACTTTTTTTTTTTTTTTTTTTTTTTTTTTTTTTTTTTTTTTACAATGTCTGCAAGTGGCAAAAGCAGTATGTTTGTACTTTGGAAAAGGGCAAGTTAAAAAGTAAAGTACAGTCACATGCAGTTACAAATATACTGTCCTTTTCTTTATGAGAAGATCAAAACCAGCAAAACTATCCTCCCATGAGAGAACTCACAGGTTACCTGTGCAAGATGGTTACTGCAAAACAGCCTGCAGGCTATGTAAAAAAAAAAGATGATGTTGCTGCAGAGAATTGTCACAGAAGGAGGACAGTGCTTTCACACTGAAAGATGACAGACTGTGGCAGTATGTGAGGTGTGGCTCGATCAGGTCCTCCACACTGAGGGTAAGAGAAGAAAACTGAGATCTGAGCCACAGTTTCACTTCCCATCCCTACAACTTGATTCTGTTTGGATGCAATTTTTTTTTTTAACAGGCCCGATGAAGTGATGAATCCAAATGTCAAATTTTTAGTTGAGTCAGTGCGTACGGAGGAGGTCAGGAGAGACTTACAACAGTGAGTTTCTACAGCCGTCTGTGAACCATGATGGAGGTTCTGTCGGGGTTTGGGCCCGAACACCTGCTGACCTGGGAAACGTTAATGCCTGTTCTGAGTTTGGTATTTTCACTGGCAGCTGAACCTAAACTCTGAACAACAAAACTGAATTTTTTTCTTTTTAGAGCAGACCGTAAACACATTCATTGCTGCCGTAAAGTTGTTCATACACTGTACTGCCATGTACACCCATCCAGATCATTCAGTGCAGGTGTTCCAGTCACTTCGATGGCCACAGGTGTATAAACCAAGCACCGAGGCATGCAGACTGCTTCTACAAACATTTGTTTGCTCTCAGGATCTCAGTGATTTCCAGCGTGGTACCATGAAACAAAAACCTGTGGAAAGCCTTCCCTGAAGAGCTGAAGCTGCTAACGGGTAGGTCAATATCATATGAAACCCTGTGGATTCAGAATGGGATGTTACTCAGGTTCATATGCGTGTGAAGGCAGACGAGCAAATACTTTTGGTAATCTAGTGTACTAACATGTGGGGGACTGCCTTGCTTTTGGAGCCAGCCTCAAATCACCATAAGAGGACAGTATTTAGCATTTTAGCACTGAAGTGTCAGTGCTATCTGTGGTTGGGCTCTATGTAAGGTGATGTGAGGCTTCTCTCATTACTGGGGAGGAATTATGTGGTTTTATCAAAGCTGCTGGTATGTCTTAGTTACATACAAGGTCACTATAGATTATTTGTTTTAAACTAATCCTTCTCTGAAACCCAACTGTGTGTGTGCGTGCGTGCGCGCTGAGGCCTAAACAAACCTATAGTAAAAATCATTTTTCCCTGTTTAACATTAGTTTAGTGCTGCACACTGAACCAAAGTCGCCCCTCGTGGTGTTTTTGTGATGGAGTTTTTACAGTGTGCCAACTTCACATCCAGACAGGAAGAATAAACAGGGACGGTCCAACAAATGAGGCAGTGACATTGACTCAGTTCATTTCAGAAAATGTAATCTGGGGTGTGATTATGAAATGATGAGGTGAAAATGGAAGTAAATATGATTGAGGGGAAGGAGAGTGATTCATACAGAGGACTGGGAGAGAGGGAGAAATGGAGAGTGGCAGACATACAATAGGGAGGCCGTGAGGTGCTCGTGTAATTCAGTGACTCACATTTTTAAATTTGCTTCATTTCTGTTGGGTATTGCAGAGAAAACCCCAAATAAATCTACTCATATTGAACGATCCAATCAATTTCAGTTTGACCAGAATACGCAAAAAAAAAAAAAATTAGCAACTTTGAATTATAGAAAAAATCTTCCATAGTGTTCACATTTTTATAAATATTCCTTCTGCATTCAAAAGGAATATTTGCTGCTTCATATTTCTGTTTAAATGAAAGCCTTTTGGTGCCAATGGGCAGCCAAACTAATTTTAAATCTAAGCTGTATGCTTTATATAGGCTAAATTTATTTGGGCAGTTTATCATGGTTGCATTACTTAAACTGTTTTCATACATTCCTGCAGCCTTGAACTTTTCTGACTGAGGTGCATTTATGGGCCGCTGTATTATGTACCCCTCACTAGTACTGGGTTGAACCCTCTTCTTCCTCCAGAACTGTTTTAATTCTTCATGGCACAGATTCAACGAGGTGCTGGAAAAGTTCCTCAGATTTTGGTTAATTTTGACAGTTACTGCAGATTTGTTGGCTGTACAGCCATGCTGTGGACAGCATCCCAAAGGTGCTCTATTGGATTGAGATCCAGTGACTGTGGAGGCCATTCGAGTGCAGTGAGTTATTGCGATGTTTTTCCAATCATCTGTAGTTGATTTTTGGTGAGCCTGTGTGAATTGTAGCTTCAGTTTCCTGTTCTTAGCCAACAGGAGTGCCACCCAGTGTGGTGTTCTGGTGCTGTAGCCCATCTGCTTCAAGGTTTGATGTGTTGTGTGTTCAGAGGTGCTCTTCTGCATACCTAGATTGTGATGAGTTACTGTTGCCTTCCTATCAGCTTGAAGCAGTCTGGCCATTCTCCGACATATCCAAGGCATTTTGGCAGCCAGCTATCATTCACTGGGTATTTTTGTCTTTTCCAAACCATTCCCTGTAAAGCCTAGAGATGGTTAAGTGGGGAAAATCCCAGTACATCAGCAGTTTCTAAAGTACTCAGACCGCCACGCTCAGTCACCTAAATCACTTTTCTTCCCCATTTCGATGCTCAGTTTGAACTGCAGAAGGTCCTCTTTACTATCTCTGTATATCTAAATGAACTGAGTTGCTGCCATGTGATTGGCTGATTAGATATTTGCTGTTGAACAGGTATACATAATAAAGTGCCTGTATGAATTTTGGCTTGGCCATTAGTTGGACTTCAGATTTTTGGGAAGTAGGGGTGCAGAGGGAGCTGTACTGTTTGAAAATCAGAGTCGATGGCTGACGATGGCTGTTTTTAAGATAGCAAACTACCTAGCTATTAAGCTAGCTAGCCTGGCTAGGCAAGCACAAAAAAGTGGGAACCTAAACAAATGTGGAAACCAGGAATCTGTGTAACAGATTTCAAAATATTTTTTTATTTATTTATTTTTTTTGAAGGTTTATTTTCCACTTATTTTGCAGGGTTTAAAGTATAAATCTTTGCAGTCATGCATCTATATAAGAGCATATATATATACATATACTACTACACTGTATTTCTGAACCCCATTGAACAAAAAAAAAGTACGTATGTCCGTCTGTCCATCCTGGACGCACTATGTCCTGTAGTGTGTAACACTTCATATACCACTCATGTAAGCAGGTTCTGAAAAGACACCAAGTCAGAACTGGTTCCACACCAGCACCACGTTCTAAAGTTCTCCTATATGCATATAAATATCCTCCAGTGCATTCAAACTTCCTTCAGCTTCCTCGGAGACCCAGCCAGCCTGGAGGTTAAATATCAGAGACGGCGGGCTGCAAGAAGATTGAGAAACAGACGTATTAATCATCTTCAGAGGAAATGACCTGTAAAAATGGCAATCAATATCTATCCCTGCTCTGACTCTCAGACTGTTTAATGATTGACTCTGACTCAGTGGCACATTTTAAGTGGATTTTCTGTTTCTGTTGACTCACACTCACCCTCCTGCAGCTAGTTTAACCATTAATGTCCCGATTGTTTTACTCATACATTGTTGCTATCGCTCTCCTTCTCTGGACAATGGCCAATGGTTGATGCATTCTGATTCACTATCAGTTCTACACTGAGGGCACGGCACTCCTTCGACTGATTTGAGACCCACAGACTTAAACCCCAATAAATATTTTACACGCGGAGATTAAAAAGCCTGGTTTGTAGACTTGCATTACTCTGATCTTCCATCGAATACTGATTTTAATTTCCTTTTACTTTAATTTTTAGGTAACCTTTAGACATGTTACACAAAATGGGGACCCAACAGACACATTCTCTATAAAATTACAATATTTATGTGAATGTAAATGGCATCAATGAAGGCTAATCTACCCTATGTATCACATGAATTAGTTCTTTTACCCAAAAATAGCAGTGACGTATGCATGTCCTCTTTTTTTCAAAAAAACCTTTGATTTCTTGTCCACACCTCTGCCTCCTCCTCATCTCCTCCCGATATGTAGTAATATGTAGAGATGATGACCTATTGATTTCTGCTGGAGGGATGTTTGACAACCAGGCGGCAGCGGGAACACACTCGGGTTGTAATCTCACTTGTTCTGTAATTATCAGTTGACTTATTACACTGAGACTGAGGCTGCAACAGTGCGGAGGTACAGGCAGGGCCGGACTGATTGTTCTCATTTTACTTTATTTTGGATTTCTTTGTCTAAGGTGTAGTTTAGTTTCATGGCTTCCATTTGTGCAGGAAAAGGAAAACAGAAAGAGGAACATTAAAACGTTCCAGTGAAATCTACAATCTTACAAAAATACAGCACAACTCGCAGCGCTGTTAGTGCAAAGTTAATGATTTTAAATGTATTCAAATAGCAGGAAGTGGTAACATAAGCACGCCAACATCATCTTCATCCGCCCTTTTTCCAGCACCAAGCGTGGGCGATCGGTGCCTCCTATATAGAAGGTGTGCAGATAAAAAAAATAATAAAAGGAAGGCAAAACGCCTAATAAAACACACTGAAAGTACCATGTGTTTATTACGAAATATTCTACTTCAGTTTTACATTTTTATTCAGGTGCAGGATGTCAGAAAATTACATGTTTAACCAGCTTTCCTCCTGAACAATTAAGACCGTCTTCAGTTGAGCAGCCATCCCCTGATGAAGGTCGTTTAAGCCAACATTGAAGTGCCTTAAATTTTCATTCTTTTTAATGAACCACAGGGGGCGACTCCTGGTACCAGGACCTAATGGAAAACCCTACAAACCGTGTCGAGTCACGCCGAGTATGTACTAGTGGAAACGTGGCATTAGTGTAATACTCTGGCAAGACAATGGGAGTGGTATCAAAACAAGATCCCTGTGCAGATGTGATGTCACCGATGCACACTCTGTATTCCCGCGGTTGGCATGATCAGATTAGCACTAAATGCAACATAAAGCTTAGGCTGGTCTGATGGTAATTGGCGATGATGCACTTTGATCATAAAACAAGCTAATGTACAGAAAATCTTAGTCATGACGTCTGTTTTATGTGTAGATGTCTTTAACTGTATTAAATATTAAGATGTATGAGAAAGAAGGGTAAAGAACCAGAACAGGTGAATCTGAGAGGAGTCAAAGTGTTGTGTGAGCTGTGAAGATGAACACTATAGCGACACAAAGAGTCACACCAGCTGCTTGCTCATCATTACTAATTTATATCTGATTGTGTCGGCTGAAACTCCAGAGACCAACGCACTCAGAGCGAGAGAGAGGACTGAGATTAAAGGGTGATCCTGCCATGCTGCAGAGATACTTTCTGGACACATGAAAAGCCCTTTTCCCTCCGGTGTCTACATTATACATTAACAATGGCTCCTCTCCACTGAATCTCAGCAGTGAGCCGTGACACTGAGCCAACATGAACCCGAAACTGAAACAACTGAATGGAATCCAACAATCAGTTATTTTACTATTCACATTTGTTCTTCCAGCTGCATGACCCTGATTATCAGACCGGCCTGCGTTTCCTTCTATTTGCTCCACTCTCAGCATCCAGCCATCCATTTTCTTCTGCTTACCCACAGAGTGGCTAATCTGCAGTAACGACAGTACTTTCAGTTGGTATGAAAGCTGAAAAGTGATCAGCTGAATGGTTTTCACATTGATCAAGGAAGCTTGATTGTAAGACTTAAACGTGTCTGTGGGCAGCAGTCCTCAGTAATACCAAGAGATGACATCCATCCATCCATCGGTCCATCCGTCCTCTAACACTTTAGAGATCTACGCAGCCTGTTAGGAGGGATGGCAACTTTTTACTGTTCACAGCCTGTTGTTAGTTCAAACTGGCAACGCACAACACGATTCAAAGGTGTGTTATACACACACCAGTTAATCTCTTTCTTGGTGATCTGTAAGTTTGATTTGGCAAAGATTTTATGCCAGATGCCCTTCCTGATACAATCCTCCCCATTTGTCCGGGCTCTGGACCGGCACTGAGTGAGGTGTTTCACCACTTCAGATCTCCTTGCTGCAAATATGCGTACACTACCGAGTCAAATACACATCAAAATCAACCGTGTCAAGTTGAGCCAAGTGTGTGACTCTTCATCAATGTGTAACAAGGAGCTGTTGACTTTGGTGTAGTCCCAACGACTTTCATTGCTTTGAGCTCCCAGAATCAATAACGCCTAATCGAAATCTTCTGAAAAATACAAACACCTCCTCTACTTCAGTCCAAAATGATCCGAATTCGACAATTTGAAGTAAAACTGTTCTCCCTGTGCGGCCGGCTGTAAGTCACTGCCATCAGTAACTGTTGTACAGATACTGAAGTTCAGCTAAAGCAAAAACGATGAAAAGCTTTACATTCATCATTTTTAGATAGCTGTTGGTAACCAAGTTACTTCTTGCTCTAAAAAAAACATGGTGACACTGAAACTGCTGACCCTGAAGCTTCAGCAGTGTCTATGTCCATGTTTTATGTAGTCTTAGATGCCCATCTGTCCAGCTGTCCAAACAGAGATGTCCAGAACTCCTGCTTCCCAGCCACCGCCTCCAGCTTTTCCGGGGAACACTGAGGCATTCCCGAGACAGAGAAGAGATGTAATCTTTCCAGTGTATGCTAGGTCTGCCCCGGGGTCTCCAACCAGTAGGGCATCTCACCTAGGAGGCACTGGGAGGCATCCTGGTTAGATCTCAACTGGCTCCTTTCAGAGTGGAGGAGTAACAGCTCTACTGAGGCCCTCCTGCATGGCTGAGCTCCTCACCCTATACTTGGTTGTAATATCCTGTAAAAGTGTGTTGATATCTTAGAAATCTGGGTGTACAGTATTATTATATTCAAATTCTGGTCATTAGACGTGGATGTCAGATATGCACCTGTAAGGAAGCTGCTGCCACTGTAGATTTTAGTAAAGTTTTATATTTGCTTAGTCTGGCATAAAATTTGGTTACATGTTTGTTTTTCACAAGACTTGCTTGGAAAAATGTCTGCAGTGTGTCCCACAGTTAGGTGCTGGTGTTTTCCTGAAAAGACTACAATACAATTGAATTTGGAGTAAACTGACATTTTACTCAAGTACTTACTACTGCGTGTATTTTCCAGCTGGAAAAAGAGCAGTGCTAGTATAAAGACTAAATCCCAGTGGCTTGCACAGCACACTGAGGCATGTTCACACTCACAAAGCCTGTGGATGTAATGTGTTTGTGTGTGCGCGTACGCAGCATCCTCTAACTAAATGGACGGGTCTAATCACCTCAGAGGGAGGAACCTCTTCCCCTTCCGCCGCCTCTTAACATTAACGGATATTAACGGCCCCCAACGCTCCTCCGTTTCCTACTGAGAAATGAAATACATCACTAATGGTTTATCACAAACACGGCTAATGCTTTATGCAGACCTCTTACCATTAATAAATGATGGCATGTAAAGAGGGGGAGGGGTGCTGTGAAAGCTGACAGCGTCTAAAGGGGGGGGGGGGGGGGGGGGGGGTTGGATCAGTTTCAGATATTAAACAGAAAAAAGGGGTGCTCGATTTGTCTCATTTTGTGGCAACAAGGTGATTAAATCTTTTCCACCCCCTCAATGGGTTCTCAAAAATTCACACTGATTAACAGGAAGGGTTTATTTTTTCTTAAAAACAAACCTGTGAGGAGTCAGTTTAACACAAACAGCCCTTTTTTTTTTTTTCCTATGAAAAATGTACTTTCACAATAGTTTTTCTCTCTTAAATCAGATTCATGAGTTTCTTTAAATTATAACCACTATATGCAGAGCAGGGACCAGCGATGACACATTTATTCCATTAAGCCGGAAATGGCATCAAACAAGGGCCTGGGGGGGGGGGTTGCAGAGTGGCTTGCAAAGCAACTGCAGGCGGGGGAAAGCTGTATGAGATCTGCACTGAGATCAGCTGATCTGCAGGGATTGTGGCTGATCTCGACTTTGTTCCCTGCTTCAGCATTGTTGATGCAGCCATCACGCGTCAGCAGAGGTAGGGGGAGCGGTCCTAGGAGACAGTTTCATCATCAGTTTGATTCTTTAAGTGCAATCACAAATGCATCAGTTTTCCAGAATGAGTGGTCTTCATATTTTAAAGTAAGCTCTGAGATGATGTGGATCACCGCACAAGTCAAATAATCGTAATAATCTTACAGTCAAACAGTCTTAATGCTTCACAAGCCCCGCCTCTTAATTGAAAACCACTCCAGGTGACAAGCTGGCTACCTGGAGATGGAGTAGGTCATCTACAAATCAGAAGGTCGGTTTTTTGATACTTAGCTCCTCCAGTCTGCATGCTGAGGTATCCTACCTCCCAACTACCTCCAAATTACTCCTGATGCATCCATCAGACTGTGTGTGTTGGGTGGGTAGATGGGGGGGTTGGTAGTTACAAAAAGATCTCCAAGGTATAGAATGGCATAAAATATTTTTTTTTAAATTCAACCCATTTGATAAGCTGTCATCAGAATAAGCGTGGATACAACGTTACCATATGTATAATTACATACATTTTCAATAAATATATGTACAGTAATAGAGGAAAGGAACCTCCAAAGTCCAAAAATCCAACACAGGAGGTCCGCGAGAAGCAGATGAGAAGCAAAATGTTGTGATGAACTAGGAACAGGAGGCAATGCAATTTTGGGAGGGGGAGGAACAAGAAAAGCTTAAAAGCTCAACTACAAAGCAACCCGGCAATCAGGAGGTGAAAGACTTAAAGTGTACACACTGAGAAGATGGAACAACTGGGCTGTGACTCACTTAAAAAGATGAACATACTGCTGTGAATCTCTTCCTCTTTACAGTAACAATGATTGCATTAAGCACTGTGTAGCTGTGATTTAAGGGGATTTAAATATGGCTAATATGACACGACAGCATGAGAAAGGAGGCAACGTGAAGGACGGGAGGCAGATACCTAAGCGAGATAAACTGCCAAAGACAGGAAGTGGAAAAGTTCAGTTATTTCTTGTTACATAAGAAAATGAAACAGGAAATAATGAAACACAAATCCAGAACAATCTCAAAGATGTAGCTGCGTGAAGCTGACACCGATGCACCAAAAAAGTAGACCACTCGGGTTTGTTTTGGAGCACGATGGGGGGATGGTGACCTTTTTAGATGACCTAAAAAATAATCTTTAATAACTCAGAAACGAAAGCAGCACAAACGACAGTTTTAACGGCACAAACGGATCACTAACCGCTCAATCTATTTGCTGGAATTTTTCACGTGGGTGGGGTGTCAGCTTCACGCAGCTCAACGATGTGACACTGAAATTTAACACACTTTAACTTCAGTAAGCAAAATGCTGAAGTCTTTGAAATGTTTTATTCAGTGATATGAAATGAAAGAAGTTAAGGTGGAAGAAACTGACTCAAACTGACATAATCTGTTAGTTCTGCCTTAAATCAGCCTCTGAGAAACTGTGAAACCATGGAAACTGTCCACCACAAGCCTAAAAACTCAGATTTTATCCCCGTGAACAAACACACACACACACACACACACACACACACACACACACACACACACACGTTTGACCCTCATGTCCAGTACCCTGCATGCTCCCCAGTGTCCTCATTAACCCAACCTCGGAGGCCGCCATTCATCTCTCTGCTCCCGGCTCGTTGCCTGTAATAACATCCTCGCCCCGTCGCCTCGTTTAACTTTTTCAATTAAAAGAGGAGGATCGCTCTATTAACCCCGCGCCTCCTCCTGCAATTTTTCCAGCCTAACGTTGTTTTGGAGAGGGCCGCGGGGACGGGGCGGGCGGCCGTATTTCACCCCCGAAAACGGCGCGGGTCTCGCTGCGGTGACAGCGAGCGGCAGGCGCGGCGGTGAGTTATGGAGCTCGGGTGGAGAGGGCAAATCGTACGTTTGTGTCTCATCGGCGAGGAAAGGGGATGAAGGACGACGGAAACATGATGGGAGACTGCGTGGGTCAACACCTGTACCTGTCTCTCAGCCTGTCTCTCATATTTTATCTGCCTTATCCTTTGTTTCCCCATCAGATTAATCTTCATTTTTCTTATGCACATCTTCACATTCTGTTTCTCCTCCTCTTCCTCTCCGTCTTTTAGTTTCAACACCATGTCCCTGTTTGTCTCTGTTATAAACTCTGGGTCAGCCCATCTTAGATGAGCTACACTTATTGAAAACGTCACCTCCTGATTACCTCCCTGACAGATGACATCACTGTGACATCATCATCATGTGTCCCACCCAGTCTGATGGGGAAGGTCACCTTGCTTTGGACAAACTGTCCATTTTTCCAAGAGAACAGTTTGGGCAGATTAAAGAAAACCTTGTTCCTGGAGCTGATCTGTGAAGGTTAAAGTGTGGGTGTGGGTGGGTGTGTGGGTGGGTGTGGGTGTGTGTGTGTGTGTGTGTGTGTGTGTGATGTCGAGTGTTACGTTTAATATGTGAGGAGGAAATCTCGTGTTTAAGGAGCATCAAAAGAATATTTTCTCAGAGGTCTTCCTGTGGAGGATAATTCAGCCTCGTCTTTGCTGCTGTTTGACATGGATATTGTTCTGGAGGACATAAATGGGGATTTCAGCATTTATAACTTGTTACTATGTTACTAGCAGCTTGTCACAAAGCACTTTTCTTTGGTTGAATCTATGAAATATACCAATGATAACACACTCTGACAGGCAGATAGTATTTTTGCACCAACAAGGTGATTCCCAAAGAATTAGCAGCCTCATCAGACACGGTCTGAGTGGAAGGGCGGCTGTCAGGAAGGAAAGGCTGAGGTTTGCCAGATTACTCGGGAAACGTGTGTGTCTGCAGCCGTCTGTGAAACACGGTGGAGGCTCTGTTGTGGTTTTTGGCTCCATTTCAGCCACTGGTGTTTGGGAGATCTTTTCAAAATTGCTGTAATTATGAACACAGAAAAGTACCTTCATATTTTGAATTACCACGCAGGACCATCTGGAAAGCATCTGATTGGCAGCAGCTTCAATCCTTATGTCCATTTTTTTTTTCTTAAATAGCAAAACAATGACTCTAAATTGAACTACAGTCACACCATCTATATGTACTCAGACACACACATGCACACACAGACTGTTTAACCTCCACTGCATTTCACACAAGCACACACACAGTTTGCCGTACAGCCATGCAATTAGGCTTTGGATCCATAGTAGCTGTGCCTCTATAGTAGTGTTGTAGTACTCGAGATCGGTCTTGGTCTGGAGACCGGTCTCGAGACCGCTTTTTGATGGTCTCGGTCTTGTCATGGACTCGACCGCATTTGGTCTCGGTCTTGTCATGGACTCGGACCTTGCGGACTCGGGATTTTATTTCAAGACCAGTCAAGACCACAGCTGTGAAAATATCACTAAATTGCCAGATTACTGTCCAATTTATTTGTTAACATCTTTGCTTTTATTGGATGCAAAACGTACTGATTCAAATCCAACAAAGATTGCGCTCCTCTGCCTCTCAAAGGAGCGCACCTCACAGACTCCGCCCCGGCTAGGTCGCTGCTATTATCGCTGCTTACGTCTGTATCATTTCACCTCAGTTTGCAATCTACCACAGAGCACGGACAGTTTCATTCACAGTGTGTATGTTTGATCTCACTATGGTCACGCGTGTGCTGCATAAATCGAAATAACAACCGGCATGAACACGAAGAGAAGTAAGAGGGAAAATGAAGATCAAAGGAAAATTTCAGGCTTCCGATTCAACAAAAAAATCCCAGCATGAAAGGTAAATACCAACCTTCATGTATTTTGATACACAAACTAAAAATTTAATGCAAGTTTTAGGGCTGCAACGATTCTTGGAATAACGCAATTCGATTATTAAAAATCCTCGACACAAATTTGTTGCTTTGATGTTTCGTTTCAGCTCTGCAGCTCAGGTGTCTTCGTGTAAGCGGAGCATTTCCAAAAAAACCAAAACCAACCAAACCCTTTAACACGAGTGGATCGCTGAGATGTTTTTTCACGCCCCTACTTCTCTGTGCTGTGAGTGCACATGTTTGAATGTGCGCACGTGTTGTGCAGAGGATGTCAGTTGTTATTTTTTCTGTACATCAGCTGTAGCCACCAGAACAGATCAATAACCACAGTGTACTGGGGAAAGGGGGGCTGCCATTAGCACTAGCAATCGTTTGGTGCCCCCTCCACCCCCTTCAGTACAGAGGGGATCCGTCAAAATGTTTTTAACAACCACCTGATCAGCAACATGAAGAACAGAGAACTTTGTAGCTGCTCCATCCACCCTGTTTGTTTCACACAGAGAAACATCTGCAGTACGGAAGTTAAAATATGCTGATGAATTGTTAAAATGAAAAATTATTTCTTATCCAATTACTTGATTAATTGACGGAGTAATCAACTGAATACTTGTTTACTAAAATAATTGATAGTTGCAGCCCTACTTGTATTCAGAAAGCCATAGTCAAACATTAATTTTTAAGCACCAGTAGAGCTATGAGAGGCCTTCAAGAATAAAATACTACAGTTCCCAGCAAGATGATGTCACTTCCTATTGTTGCATTAAAAACGTGATAGTTTATGCTCACAATATGGTGGCTGATATTCAAATGTAGGAAATGCTATTAGCAGCCGAGGAATCTGGATTATGTTTTTGTTGTGTATTTTTTTATGTGATTTCTGCAAACACAGTGGAAGGAAACGGCACTCTGGGACACATTAAATACTTGATGTATAAATGTAACTTTTCTGG
This sequence comes from Archocentrus centrarchus, assembly GCF_007364275.1. Classification (NCBI taxonomy): domain Eukaryota; kingdom Metazoa; phylum Chordata; class Actinopteri; order Cichliformes; family Cichlidae; genus Archocentrus; species Archocentrus centrarchus. The sequence goes on from NC_044357.1 coordinate 23,986,534, forward strand.
ATTATATGCAAAAATGATCATTCTATCAATCTAATAAGGCCTGATTTAGAGTTCTGCATTGATCCTTTGTGCATAACTGAAAATCCTCTCTGAAGCAAACCTGACATGCACCTCGAGAAATGTAACTACACGTCCAAAAAAACTGATTACTGCTTTCTGGTTATGTCTTAGGCCCCATCACTCAATTAACAAGTGGGAGCGGCATTTAGTGGTTAGTATTAGCTTACTAATTAGCATTAGCATTAGTGCTGGGGTGAGAAATATTTCTTGCTGTCAGGACTCGAGGAGGAAGAGGACACACAAGCGGTGGCTGATGAAAGCAAGGTGCAAGTTTATTTACAGTGATTGATAGAGGTGCAAAGACAAGGGGGTCCAGGAAGGCGAGGGGGGAGGCGGCTGAAGCGGGTCGAGAGGCTGAAGGAATTCCCAGGTGGTGAGGGGCCAGCTGTGGTACGGCGTGGAGCGGCGGGTTGACGAAAAGCCGGGGTTTCCGAAAGGACGAGCAGGAACTGACACGGGGATCTGAAAAAGGAGCGAACACGAAGAGCAGGTAAGTAATATACATCCACGAAAGCGAGAGTCACACCAGAGAGCCGGTACTAACTGAGAAGTAGTCAATGATCCAGCGAAGAGTGATGGTCTGCTGGCAGCTTAAAAAGACCCTGCCTGATGGCTTGATCCGTAGCAGGTGTGGTGATCTCCGCCCTAGGGAGGCGGAGACACCGGAACCTCCGCTGTGGCCCGCAGGACAAACACACATGTATACAGACACACACACACGCAGACCCTCCCCCTAGGTTATGACAGTACCCCCTCCTCAACGGGAGCCTCCTGGCGACCGAAACTTCTCGGGATGGCGCCGCCGGAACTCCCGCACCATGGCCGCATCCAGAATGTTAGCTCGGGACACCCAGGATCGCTCTTCGGGACCGTAGCCCTCCCAGTCCACCAAGAACTGATAACCCCGCCCCCGACGGCGGGCGTCCATAATGCGACGGACGGTGTAGATCCGCTGGCCATCGAGAAAACGGGCAGGAGGAGGTGAGGCAGCTGGAGGGCACAAAGGACTGGTGGCAACAGGCTTAAGTTGGGAGACATGGAAGACGTTATGGATGCGCATGGTACGAGGGAGTTTGAGGCGGACAGACACAGGGTTAACGATGGAGTCGATCTCGAAGGGCCCCAGGAAGGTGGGGGCCAGTTTCCTAGACTCGGCACGGACTGGAACATTTTTCGTGGAGAGCCATACCTTTTGGCCTGGTTGGTAGTCCGGCGCAGGGGTCCGATGGCGATCAGCGACGCGTTTGTTTTGCTCCTTCGTCCGAAGCAGAGCTGCGCGGGTGGACCTCCATAGCCGGCGACAGCGGCGAAGGTGATGCTGGACGGAGGGAATGGTGAGATCCTCCTCGATGGCAGGGAGGAGTGGCGGTTGGAAACCCAAGGAGGCCTCGAAGGGGGACACCCCTGTGGCGGAGGAGGAGAGAGAGTTATGTGCATACTCAACCCACGCCAAGTGGGAACTCCAGGTGGCCTGATTGGTGGACGCCACGCATCGTAATGCTGCCTCCAACTCCTGGTTGGCCCGTTCCGTCTGCCCATTTGTCTGGGGATGATAACCAGAGGAGAGGCTCACCTTGGCTCCGAGAGATGTACAGAACTCCTTCCAGACCTGAGATGTGAACTGGGGCCCCCGATCCGACACGATGTCTTCAGGAATCCCATGGAGCCGAAAAACGTGGGTGGTGAGAAGCCGGGCCGTCTCCAAGGCGGAGGGGAGCTTGGGTAGCGCAACGAAGTGGGTGGCCTTGGAAAACCGGTCGATAATGGTCAGGACCACGGTGTTTCCTTCAGAGGGAGGAAGTCCTGTGACGAAGTCCAGAGCTATGTGAGACCATGGTCGCTTAGGGGTGGGTAAGGGCCGGAGGAGACCTGATGGAGGTGACAGAGAAGGTTTATTTTGTGCACAAATGCTGCATGCTGCCACGTACTCACGGGTATCCTTAATCAATGTAGGCCACCAGAAATAACGCTGGAGGAAGGCCACAGTGCGATTGGCCCCGGGATGGCACGTGAATTTGGCTGCGTGTCCCCATTGCAGTACGCGGCTTCGCACTCGAGAGGGAACATAAAGGCGGTTGGGGGGTCCCGTCCCAGGATCTGGTTCAGTCCGTAGAGCTGCCTGAATGGCGGATTCGATCTCCCAGGTGATGGCTCCAATGACGCAAGAGGGAGGCAAGACAAACTCTGGCTGCGAGGAGGAGTCCGTGGAGCTGAACTGTCGGGACAGAGCGTCGGGCTTGACATTCCGTGACCCAGGTCTATAAGAGATAGTAAAGTTAAATCGGGTAAAAAACAAGGCCCACCTGGCCTGCCGGGGTTTCAAACGTCTGGCGGTTCGCAGATAGGCCAGGTTCTTGTGATCAGTCCAGACCAAGAAGGGATGCGTCGCGCCCTCCAGCCAGTGCCGCCATTCCTCCAAGGCTAGTTTGATGGCCAGCAGCTCCCGGTCCCCTACGTCGTAATTCCGTTCTGCCGGGGAGAGGCGGCGAGAGAAGAAGGCGCAGGGTCGGAGGCTACCCATGGACTGTTGGGACAACACTGCCCCTACCCCCACGTCGGACGCGTCCACCTCCACGACGAATGAGTTGGATAGGTCAGGTTGGATGAGGATGGGTGCGGAGGCAAACCGACCCTTCAGGAGCGCGAAAGCCTCTGCAGCGGCGGGGGTCCATCTGAAAGGAATCTTGGGAGAGGTGAGAGAGGTCAGAGCATGGGTGATGGAGCTGTAATCTTTAATGAAGCGGCGGTAGAAATTGGCGAAGCCCAGAAAACGCTGCAGCTGTTTCCGATCCGCTGGCTCGGGCCAATCCAGGACCGCTTGTACCTTAACTGGGTCCGCCTTGATCTGCCCTTTACCAATAATGTATCCCAAGAACGCCGTGGACTCCACATGAAACTCGCACTTCTCCCCCTTCACGAACAGACGATTCTCCAGTAACCGCTGCAACACCTGCCGCACATGTCCCTGATGCTCCTGTAATGAGGATGAGAAGATCAAAATATCATCGAGATAGACAAACACAAAATGATTGATGAAGTCCCGGAGTATGTCGTTTACGAGGGCCTGGAACACAGCTGGCGCGTTGGTTAGGCCGAAGGGCATGACAAGATACTCGAAGTGGCCGAGGTGAGTGTTGAAGGCAGTCTTCCACTCGTCTCCCTGCCGGATCCGGACGAGATGGTAAGCGTTCCGGAGATCCAGTTTGGTGAAGATGGCTGCCCCCTGCAGGAGCTCAAAGGCAGAGGTGAGAAGTGGCAAAGGATATTTGTTGCGCACAGTGATTTCGTTCAGACCGCGGTAGTCAATACAGGGCCGGAGGGTCTTGTCCCTCTTGGCCACGAAGAAAAACCCCGCGCCCATGGGAGAGGTGGAGGGTCGAATCAGACCGGACGCCCGAGCTTCGGTGATATATTTTTCCATGGCCTCCCGTTCCTGCGGAGAGATGCTGTAGAGGCGGCTGGAGGGGTAGGGCGCCCCCGGGATGAGGTCGATGGCGCAGTCGTAAGGCCGGTGGGGAGGCAGGGAAACAGCCCGGTCCTTATTGAATACTTCAGCGAGGTCGTGATAGATCGAGGGGACGCCGGACAGGTCAGGTGGGGTCCCCTCCCCCAAATCGGTGGACCGAGGGAGAGAGGGAGTTGCGGATCTGAGGCAGCGCTGGTGGCACCGCTCACTCCAACCCGAGATGCTGCGATTCGCCCAGTTAATCTGTGGATTGTGCAGTTGCAACCAGGGAAAGCCGAGGACGATGGGCGTCTGTGCAGAGTCAAACAGGTAAAAGGAGAGCCGTTCAGAGTGATTACCCGACAGAGTCACAGAAAGCGGTTGGGTCTTGTGAGTGATTTCAGAAAGCTTGGCGCCGTCCAGAGCGGAGACCAGGAGAGGCGTGGGTAGCGCTGTGGATGGAACACCCCACTGCTGGGCGAGGGCACGGTCCATGAGATTTTTCTCAGCTCCGGAATCGAGGAGTGCCAAGACTGTGTGACTGCCTGATGGAAGATTTATCCTTGTCTGAAGCGTGAATCTGGGCAGGGAGGAGCATGCGTTAGCTTGACCCGCCAGTATCCCCACCATTACTGACGGGCGCGGTCTTTTGGGCAAACAGGGCATGACGCGATGTAGTGGCCCTTCTTGCCACAGTAGATGCACTCCCCCGCCTCCCATCTCCGTCGTCGCTCAGAGAGAGACAGCCGTGCGCGGCCGAGTTGCATGGGTTGCTCCTCCGCGCCGCAAGGGGGCGCCGTAGCCGAGCTGTCGTCCGCTAGGAGGCTCCTCCGGTCCGCGGAAACCGCCCGGCGAGGGGCATGCTGGGAGTTGTAGTTCCTCGGAGTCCGTCGTGCTCTCAGGCGGTCATCTACATGGATACACAATGAAATCACGGCCTCCAAGGACTGAGGCAAATCCCTAGTGGCAAGTTCATACTTGAGATCATCATTAATATTGTTCAGGAATACTCCCCTGAGCGCCTTTTCCTCCCAGCCGGCCTCCTCCGCGAGGATCCGGAAATCCACGGAGAAATCCGCCATGCTCTGTTGTCCCTGCCGCAGGCTGAGCAACTTCTGGGATGCGGATTCAGGGCTGGTGCCTTTATCAAACACCTCCTTAAATCGAGACAAGAACGCAGGGAAAGACAGATCGGGGTTTCCCCGTAACACAGCGTGCCCCCACTCTAATGCTCTACCGCGGAACAGATTGACCATAAAACCAATCTTTGCACAATCAGAAGCGTAGGCATTTCTCTGTTGCCGGAAAACGAGGGAACATTGGGTGAGGAAACCTCCACATTTCCCTAACTCACCGCGGAACACCTCCGGGATGGGCAGGGCTTTCTCCAACGCTACGGCGGGCTCGGTCGCGGAAGCCAAACCAGCCGGCGGATCTGTCGGCGGAGGGGATAAATCCTGGTGACGGGGCGTAGCGGATGACATGGTGGATTCCAACATACCTCGGAGATCGGCGAGCTGTTGGGTGGCTGCGCCCAGCTGACTGGAAACCAGACGGAGCATATGGTCGTGACGCTGGAGGGTTTCCTCTTGAATAGCCAGGGCCCGATGAACCGGATCAGCGTCCGCGGTGTCCGGTTTTGGCTGGATCATTCTGTCAGGACTCGAGGAGGAAGAGGACACACAAGCGGTGGCTGATGAAAGCAAGGTGCAAGTTTATTTACAGTGATTGATAGAGGTGCAAAGACAAGGGGGTCCAGGAAGGCGAGGGGGGAGGCGGCTGAAGCGGGTCGAGAGGCTGAAGGAATTCCCAGGTGGTGAGGGGCCAGCTGTGGTACGGCGTGGAGCGGCGGGTTGACGAAAAGCCGGGGTTTCCGAAAGGACGAGCAGGAACTGACACGGGGATCTGAAAAAGGAGCGAACACGAAGAGCAGGTAAGTAATATACATCCACGAAAGCGAGAGTCACACCAGAGAGCCGGTACTAACTGAGAAGTAGTCAATGATCCAGCGAAGAGTGATGGTCTGCTGGCAGCTTAAAAAGACCCTGCCTGATGGCTTGATCCGTAGCAGGTGTGGTGATCTCCGCCCTAGGGAGGCGGAGACACCGGAACCTCCGCTGTGGCCCGCAGGACAAACACACATGTATACAGACACACACACACGCAGACCCTCCCCCTAGGTTATGACACTTGCTAGAACCCGGAAGTTACCATGGCCACCACCAATGGTAACAGCAGAGAAGTAAGTAAGTTGTTTCTCCGCCATTAGTACATTGAGCTAGTGGTGGGCAGATTGATCCTAATATCGATAATATGGATGCCAACATTGGTATTGGTATTGATCAATATCAGTGTAATGAGATCGATACTTTGGCTTCAGTTTCTCTCCTGTATGCAGTGCTGCGGTTTCATCAAAGATGCGAGCTGACTGTCTAAGTGTCGCTCCTGTCACAGCACAGAGCACTTTGCTCCTCCCCTCCCCACAGTGTTTTGTTATACTGTCATGTGATGCATAACATATTTTATTTGGGAAAAAAAAGGATTTTGCTATGAAACATTTAAATCAAATTTAAATGTAAATTTGTAGAAAATTAGTGAATGAAGGGACATTTTTTATAAAATTTTTTTATTATACTTTCTGAAAAATCTACCTGGAAAAAAGTTTGCATTTGTTCTTGAGTGATGATTTTGTACACTTAATTTATGAAAAAAATTCCAGACATCAATGTATGGGGAAAATTGTTTTATTCTATTGTTTCAGAACAATAACTTTTATTTTGATAAAGTATTTTCTACTTACATATAAACTTTGCCCAATTCTATTCTGGGTTTTAACTAATTAATGATCCAAAGGAAAAAAATCTCAAACCAGTTAAACTTCATGGAAATTCTTCATAATTATTAAAAAGTATTGGTATCAGTATCGGTGATAATGGCCCTGTGGCATAGGATCGATACCAAATTATGAAGTGTTGCACACAACTACATTGAGCAGCATACACCAGGAGTGATTGACAGTGCTAAGACCCTCCTCCTGGCTCTGACTGGTTGTTTTTGACTGGGAGCTTTTCAGGGAGGAGGTGGAGGAGCTCCATTTTTTTCGCAGATTATCGGTCTCATACTGTCTGACATGGTGACAGTTTTAACAAATATGTAAAAACCAGATTTTTTATAAAAGTTACATCCTGCAGCTTTAATCTGTATAAGATTAAAGGCTTTAGTTCTTACTGTTGATGAGTGTTTGCCATTTTTTCAGTTTTACACATTTACCTATGTGGTTTTGAAAAAGCACCCATTTTTACAAAGGTTGTTGGTTTAAAAACAACACAACTTTATGCATAGTTTATGAAAGGCAGAGAAAAGTTAAGACTATTGTGATGAACTATGAATAATTGTTTTACATTCTGTGATAAATGATGGAAGTCACCCAGGAGTATTAAATAAAGATGGTTATATTTATTTGAGCTGTGAGTTTTTAATATCAGGGTAATTTTATGGGAATGCGGATCTTTCAGATCAATTTGAGAAGTGATTTTGATCATGTTTCACATTTTATTGTGTCATGTAGTGTCAGGCACTGGTCTTGGTCTTGTCTCGGTCTCGCCCCCCCTCGGTCTTGGTCTCGACTGGTCTCGGACCCTAAAAGTCTTGGTCTTGTCTCGGTCTCGATACCCTCTGGTCTTGGTCTTGTCTCGGTCTCGGGTTAGGTGGTCTTGACTACAACACTACTCTATAGAGCCCAACATGTTGTCTATTGATTTGCCTGTGAGTAGAGAACAGACCAGAGGCCATGTTAAAGTAGGTGTGTGTTTGGGGGGGTGAAAAGGGGCCAAGCAGAGTTAGTAAAGCGTAAGAGAGAATCAAACATATGTATTTTAGATCAGTGAGTGTCTGAAAATCTGCAGCTCTCTCAGAAACACACTTTGACCAGGTCGTTTTCTGCCTGCTGCTGTTTGTCTTCGTTTCCTCTGCTTCTGTCTTTACTCTGGATTCTACATCGCCCGGTTTTCCCACCAAGAAGCAAATCCCGGCACTATTTTTGTAGCCTCAGTCTAAATGAACGAGGCACCGGGTGCTTTCAGCCAGTCCCGCTCCATCTGTAAATGTAGGCAGATTACAGAGAAGGCAAAGAAATGACTCTACAACAGCAGTGTGGCGTCTGAGTTCTGCCCCGTTACCAAGGAAGTCAGAGCAGTCGACATATTTGCTGAATTTGCAACATCTTCCAAACAAGATGCTTAAACATCTCCAAAAAACACCGAGGACAGTAAAGCACACTGATAAGTCCGAAATTTCAATCATATTACTGCAATAAATAAACTTTACACTTGACAGGAGTCGACACTTTTGGCTTTGCTGTTTGTGCAGATTTCTCTTCTCTGACTTTACTCGAGCTCATCTGACTCCTGGAGGTTATTAGCACACTCTTCATTGACATTTAATGGTAACTCATAAATAACTTCCATCTTCTGGTGATGGCAGCACATCACATCCCACCGGGCACCAGTTAAAACAAAGGGAAATGGATATTGTAGGACAGCGATTGCATAAATAACTTAAAAAAAAAAATCATGCAGCAGTAAGCTTCTGTGGATGGGTAATGTTAGTCTAAGGTTACCAGTTTGAGTCACCTTTACAGTGTATTATTTTTTTTTTCATGTGTTTTAATTTTCTCACAGGCTAAGATGTTTTTATTTTGTTCTAATCATTAGAAAAATAGTAGAAAACAGTTGTTGGACGTTCTGGGAGAGAAGGACGTCCAGGATGGATTATTTGAACGCCATGTCTTTGTGACAATTCTCAATCTTAATGATTAGTTTGGATTTAAATCTCTGATAATTTTGCTTCACTCTGCCGGTGTTTTCATGCTGTGTGTGAAAGCATTTCAGGCGTTCACGTCCGTCATCTGTGCCGCGCTGCGAGCTGATGGAGCCGCAGGCTGAAGGAGTTTGACCTGTCAATCAGGAACGCAGCACGTTTGGTTTATGAGGCTATGCACTACCTGTCGAGTGTGTGTGTGTGTGTGCGCGCGCGTGTGTGTGTGTGTGTGTGTGTGTGTGTGTGTGAGAGAGAGAGAGAAAACGAACAAGCTAATTCCCTATCTGGGAGAGAGGGCATGGGAACAGGGCAATTTAATCAGTGCAAATAGAGCATGAGGGTTGACTTCAGTGAGAGACACACACACACACACACACACACACACACACACACACACACACACACACACACACACACACACACACACACACACACACAGTGGTAAATAAGCTCAAAAACATTTGTGTCAGTGTGGTTTCTGCTTTTGTTTGTTGATCTGATGTTAATTTGCTGAACTCCTGAACAGGCATCACTTATTTCCACCCACCCACAGCTCTGGTGTCAACTCGTATCAGCACAGAGGAAAATTAAGGATTTCCTTTGAGCTTTCATTGATTCATTTTGATCTTCTCATGTTTTTTTAAACTCCATCAGCAGCTTTACTTTCCAGTTCGTTCCAACGAACACTGAGATGAGACGAGTTCAGGATCAAAGACGTTTCATTTGTAAGATGTAAATATTTTGTAGCAGAGTCAGATCCATCAGGACTTGATTTTGGGACGGCTGGTGTGCATCATTTTCTGCAGTTACTATAATATTCATTTTCTGACATCTACCTAAAAAGCTTATGTAGGCAGAATCCTGCGTCCTCCCATCCATTTGGATGCTGAAGATCTTTGACAGGTGTCCCTGCACAGGTAGCTTTAACTGCTAGCTGTATGCTAGGCCTCACTTACGTGTAAATTTTAATGGATTATTTGATGGCTTCCTGTCTTGTAGCGGTCATCCAAGAAGTTTGTGCTTTAGTTTTAGTGTGTGAAATTCTAGTTTTTGCAGTTTTTTTATTATTATTAGTTTGTTACTTAGTTACTTGATTGGCAAATATCTGAGTCTATGTATTGCAACTTTTAAAAAGGCAGATTGCTAGCCAGATTTTCTAGCGTTAGTACTCCATTCTCTTATCCTAATACGGTCAGTTTTGGCTGCAAAAATCCAACATGGTGGCAACCATGTGGCTAAAGGCCGTCTCACGCGCTGCGCTCCAAAACATTCTGTTTTATGGTTTCACGCTGCATCCAGCAAAATGCAGATGTATTGCAGTGTGATGTACATTTGCCAAGCCAATAGAAATGCAGAATGACAGGGTGCACATGAAGACTGAGTGGCTACAAAATAAATGACGTGGTACCAGCAGAGCGTAGCTCAACACAAATTTTGGGCTTTTCATTCAACCTAGAGGTCAGCACGTTGCAGGCTGCTTCCTACGTGAAAGGGCCTTAAACGCAGGAGGAGACGTCTGGATTGAGCTGATAATGAAGCTGTGATGTAAAACTTTGCACATATGCAGTACAAGTAAAACCTGCAAGATAATTAACAATCACGTTATTTGTGATTGTTAATTATCTTATGCAGGTTTTATGTTCCAGTGACTCTTGAAATTCTTCATCCTCTTCATTCAGGTTGGGAGGAGTTTCCAAATAACTGTCCACATTCATTTCAAAATGGCTTCCAACATGGCAGACTTGTTTTTGGGTTAAACATACTAGTCGTACTGCCCTTTCAGGGCCATCTCAGCCAATATTTTCTTAAATCAGAACACCTCAGAGGACGTGAATGCAGAGAGACTTTATTATGTTTTATACATCTGAGAGTGTGGTGTGCTCTGCCCATGTGAAAGCAGGTGTTAGAAAGGTTAAAATGGAGGCACGGATGGAGAGAAAACAAAAGAACCCCCAACAACAGCATCTGTGTGTTAGTGTGTACAGAGATAGGCTGAAAACAACAATGGATCAATAGGTTTACTGTGGCCTCTAGCCAGAGGCTTTAACACTGTGTGTGTGTGTGTGTGTGTGTGTGTGTGTGTGTGTGTGTGTGTGTGTGTCTCCTCTGCTCTCATCAATACTTCCATTCGGTTGGCCTGAGGGCCCCGGGCCCCCCCACAGTGCTCACATTTATTTTTAGAGGGCCGACAGAGTTTCTCTGCGGGGCAGATCCCGGCTCCATGTGTTTGGACCACAGCAGTACTGTATACAGTCAATGTACAACAAACTCACTAATGTATTTATACACAATCTACTGAGTACAAGAAGTCGCTCAAGAATTCAGGCAAGCTGGGATGTTTTGGGATGAAGAAAAGGGGATTTTGTTCTGATCAATCAAATATCAATTGGGTAGAGTTTTCTACTGAATGGAGATGGTGACTCAAAGGTCATCCAAGCATTAGGTGCTCATGGACGTCAGTTCCCGGTTATTCAATTCCATTCAATTTTATTTATATAGCGCCAAATCACAACAGTCGCCTCAAGGCGCTTTGTATTGTGGGTAAAGACCCTACAATAATACAGAGAAAACCCAACAGTTAAAACGACCCCCTATGAGCAGCGCTTGGTGACAGTGGGAAGGAAAAACTCCCTTTAACAGGAAGAAACCTCCAGCAGAACCAGGCTCAGGGAGGGGGGGGGTCATCTGCTGAGACCGGTTGTTGCTGAGGGGATCTGGTCATCTGGTTGTTACACTTTTAAAAGATGTTCCTGCATGTCACATCTGGGAAGGGTGGGCCAAATTCTGCTTGATGACATGGATGTAGCCACAGTGAGGTCATGCACTGGCGTTGGGTTCCACATACATGAAACCTCAGAGTTAGCATTTGGACGCAACAACACCCGACCAGCAAACTCGGTTCTGGGCGATCCCCCTCAGCTGAGACCCTGAGTCCAGGTCTGTCTTGATCTTTCTACGTTTCTCTTTCCCTGTGGGTTCCACTCCAGGGCTTGCCTCGTGATGTCTTCAGCTGGTTTCCGTAGAGTGTGGCTGATCCAACCACCATTTGCGTTTCTTAATGCTCTGGCTGATGGTTGTCTGGTTGGTTCTCTCCCATAAATCAGTATTGGAGACCTTCAGGCCGCTTGATGCAGAGAATATGTCACAGACATCTGTTGGTAAATGTCTGCAGTTTCCTGGTGATCTTGGTTGTTCTCCATAGTGCGAGGTCAAGACTCTAATCTGAGTGAAAGCCCTAACAATGAAATGATCCCATATAAACAAAACATGGTGACAGTGAGAAGGAAGAACTCCCTTTTAGCAGGAAGCTCCAGAAGGCACTAATAACAAAAACTGCAGTTATCAGCTCCAGTATAAAAGATAGATGTAGCCATTATGACAACACGCATTGTTTCATGAATTTGTGCTTTGAAGACTCGTGCTTGTTGCCATCTTGGTGATTTGAAAACCAGATGTGACAAGAAAGAGGCGGCTCTGACTGAGAGACTGCACACTCATTGGCTAATGACTTGTCAATCAAAAGTTGTTAGCCAACCACCACACCCTGGATAATACTCCTTTCTATACACCTAGAAATCTTTTTGCAACCGCAGCTATCGCCCCCTGGTGACCAGTAAAAATGTAGCTTTATGGCAGTTACACTCCCAGAGCCCTACATTTCTTATGAAGTCGGAAAAACTATCCATGGAGGCCAAAAATGTTTTGATATCAGGCTGTAAACATGTTTATTTCTGCTATAAAGCATGACATTTTGTACACACTCTCCAAAACCACAGCTGTCACCCCAGTTCTGAAAATAGCCTGGTTCTGATCCAAACATCTACAGTAATCTTATCCCCATCGCTAACCTACCCTTCATTTCCAAGATACTTGGAAAAAAACTCAAAACTTCACACCCATCGAACTCAAAACAGTCTTTATGAACATTTCCAGTCTGGTTTCCACCCCTGCCATAGCACAGAAACTGCTTTATTGAAAATCATCTTCTCATTGCAGCTGATTCTGGATGACTCTCTCCTCATCCTCCTTGATCTGAGTGCAGCCTTTGACACCATCTCCCACACCTTCCTTCTCTACAGATTATCTTCTACTGGCATCCCCCACACCTCTCTTGACTGGTTCTGTTCTTATCTCACAGGCCACACTAAGTTCATCCAGCTTAAATCCCACCCCCCTCTCCTCTAACCTCAGGTGTGCCTCAAGGCTCTGTCCTGGGGCCCCTCCTTTTCATCATTTACCTCCTTCCCCTTGGCAATATCTTCCATAAATTCAACGTAAATTGTTTTGCAGATGATACCCAGCTCTATTTATCCACCAAGCCTAACTCTTCTCTCCCACCCTCCTCCCTCACCACCTGCTTATCTGAAATCAAATCCCGGTTCACCTCAAACTTTCTTAAATTAAACAGCGACAAAACTGAGTTCCTCCTCGTCGGAACAAAGTCCACCTTATCCAAAGTTGGCAGTTTCTCCCTCACCATTGACAGCTCCTCAGTTTTCCCTCCTCTCAGGTTAAGAGTCTGGGTGTCATCCTTGACACCACTCTATCCTTTCACTCCCATATCAGTAATATTACCCAGTCTACATATTTCCACCTACGACACATAAATCGCCTCCACCCCTTCCTCTCCCTGCATACCACCTCCATCCTTGTTTATACTCTCGTTACTTCCCGTATTGACTATTGTAATTTCATTCTAATTGGCCTCCCTCACAGTTCTCTCCAGAAGCTTCAAATAGTTCAAAACTCAGCTGCTTGCATTATCACCAAAACCCCCTCATTTCACCACATAGCCCCAGTCCTACAGCAGCTCCACTGGCTTCCAGTTAAGGTCAGAATTCAGTTCAAAATCCTCCTGTTTGCATTCAAGGCCATCCACAACCTCGCCCCACCTTATGTAGTCGAACTTCTTCACATCACCTCCTCATCCCGTACCCTCCGCTCTTGTTCCTCCATCCGCCTTACTGGTCCCCCTGCCCGCCTCAGTACCATGGGGAACAGAGCTTTCTCCTGATCCCCAGCTATGGAGCTCTCTCCCATCAAACTTTCGCAATATTGACTCTCTTCAAATCATCAAATCACAACTCAAAACTTACCTGTTCAAAACTGCATACTTGCTTTAGTTCCTTTGGTCCTTGAGTTTCTTGTTTGTGCTTTTTGTGGTTTGTCTTGTTTTCACACCTGTAATGTGTCCTTGGGTGTCATGAAAGGTGCTTATAAATAAAATGTGTTATTATTATTATTATTATTGTTATTATTATTGTTATTATTTTATCATGGGGGTCATGGGATTGACTCGCTTCTCATCCCAGATGCTGATCATGGCACCATCATCTCTGCTGAAACTCAAAACACCACCTTTTTGTGCAGTGTGGAGATGTGGAGCTTATTTCTGCATTTCCATGAGTCTAAGCTGGAGAGACGAGCTGATGGTTGACTTTACACCTGTGATCCAACCCTGGTGATGATATTCAGACGTGGCAAAAGTACTGACATTCTGTACTTAAGTAGAAGTACAAGTACTTGTGTTAAAAACTATTCCGGTAAAAGTTGAAGTACTGGTTCAACTTCTTTACTCAAGTAAAAGTAAAAAAAGTACAGGCTCTGAAAGTAAAAGTAGCTCTTTGGAGGACGTTTCTACCTCTCTGTTACATCTTTCTCCATCTGAGTGAACTTCTCTCATTCTTTGCTCTCCCTGGAAATACAGCAGCTGTTCTTTTAGCTAGCAGACACACTGCACACAACTTTTTGTGCTTTACTGTCCTCTAGCTCTGTCCAGTCTGCGAGCGAGCTTTGCAGGAGCCTCTGCCTCTACTGTGTGGTGTACTGCGGCCTTCCCCCCGCCCTGTTGCTGCGGCTCCCCCACTGACCGGAAATAAAAATGTTTCTCAGACGCGTCAAACCTAAAGTAACAAACTTGTTTTGAAAATGTCAGAAGTAGAAAGTACAGATATTTGTGTAAAAATGTCAGGAGTAAAAGTTCAAATGTAGTCAGAAAAATAAATACTCGAAAGTACAGATACCTGAAAAATCTGCTTAAGTGCAGTAACAAAGTATTTGTACTTCGTTACTTCCCACCTCTGATATTTAACCTACAGTGTTACTGAGCAAAGGTGAAATTGTCTGTTTTAAATAATAATTTATTTTCTTCTGTTCTGAAATATAAGCTTTCATTCTGCAGATTGTTCAGTGTGTAAATGAGTGCTGAAAAAGTCTGATGAGCAGCACGGCGACTTCTCTGTCTCACACGTTTAACTCATTCTCCCTAACACACCCAATTTCACCCTGAGTGGCTCAGGATATTACCTATCAACTGGAGCTTGATTAATTAGTCCTTAATTGGTTGTCATGTCACTGACCAATGGTGTGACAGCACCCCCGGGGGCCGGGTGATACAGAGGACATCAGAGAGAGGAGAGAGCGGGACAGAGAGAGAAAACATGAGTCCTGAAGGAGGATAAACGATCAGAAACACGATACTGAATCGTTTTGCTGGCTCCAAAATAGAAATTATGTTAATACGAGAGTGGAAAAAAAACATATATTTAAAAGAGCAACTTGACACTAAATCCATATTCATTATATTTACAATGCTGAAAAAGGCACCAGCAGCACAAACACCATCAAGAGGTTCAGTTTATTGACTTGAACGGGGAAAGGTTGAGGCCTAGCTGCCGGTATCGACATGCCTGTCAAAGTGGCAGCACCATAACAAAAAAATAACAATCACTCGCTGTACAATTATCATTAAGGGGTCAAGTAGCTACATATTCATGTATCGAAAAGTCTGCAGGTCAGTGCTTTGAAGACTTTATAAGCATGAATATATTAAATACCTGGAAAAGAAATTCTTGATCGGATCATCTTATAAACAGCTGAAATTACTTTGCTTCTGCTGACCGCTTATACAAAAGCCAGACCACTGCTACATGTAATTTCAAATCCATATCATCTTGTATGTTATAAAAAACTACTAACTGATGATGCCTGAGCAGGTAAACCTGATGAGGAGGCCGCTCTGTGCTCGGTCCAGCCTCAGTTTCTAAAAGCGGTGTCTATTTTTTGTCTTTAATCAGTGTTTTTATGCCTGTAATGAAAATGGCCCTGCAGGGAGACATAAAGTCTATTGAACTGAATTGAATTGTTCTTCTCTGCGATCTCTGGCTACCAGGCACAGACAGGCCGTTAATAAAAAGGCTATTTGTCAGTCTGTCAGCACTCGCTCCTCCAATCAATGAGGACTCTCCGAGTGTGTAAATGCAGCTGCGGGAGGACGCAACGCAGAGAGATGAGACGGGAGTGTGATGGAAATGCGGGTGAAACCACGATTTCCTCATGCAGAAATAATCTGATGGAAAGTATGAAATGCACATGCATTTATCTGTGCTTCAAACACACAGATTTAATCGTTTTTGTCTTCACTGGTGTGAGAGACCTGTTAGCTTTAGCTGCAGACAAGCCCCCTCACTCTTATTTTGAAAGTTCAGACTTCCCATCACCTGTTTCCCTACCAGCAGGCTGGCCAGGTAGCTGTTGTGTCGGGAATCCTGTTTTAAACCAGGTCAGACCTGGTCAGTCCGTGTTAATTCTTTTACCTCCTGTGATTTCAAACTGCATTTATTTTAAAGTTAAGATGAAGCATAAACTACCCCTCCTGTGTGGGTGTGCATTCCTGGTGGACATATTGAACAAAGGATTCTGCAGACAGAAGGAAGAGAGAGAGAGCACACAGCAGATTCATGGATTTAATGAAGGAGGACATGCAGAGGGTCGACATGACAGAGGAGGATGCTGGGATATGGCGGTCCGCTGTAGTGACTCCCTAAAGGGAGCAGCTGAAGGAAGAAGAGGAGAAAACATCTCACCCTATCCCAGCATCCTCCTCTGTCACCCTCCGCACGTCCTCCTTCACTACATCTGTGAACCTCCTCGGAGGTCTTCCTCTTTTCCTCCTGCTGGCAACTCCATCTTCATCATCCTTTGTCCATTATAACCACTATCCCTCCTCTGCACATGTCCAAACCATCTTAGCCTTATCTCTTCAGGTTTGTCTCCAAACTGCTCCTCCCACAGTTTATCTGTGGTGCAGAGGAACAGGAACAAGCATCGGTACCCTGGATGTTCCCCGATATTTTGCTGGAGAACACTTCAGAAAGTGTGTTTTGGGCAAAATGTCGAGGGTCACACCACCATGTGTCATAGGTGGCTGCTCAAAACAAGTTAAAGTGTCTGAAAAGTCTTCTTTTTACCTACATTTTGATATCAGGCTCGTCTTCTACAGCGAATCCTTCTGGGTCAAAATCATTTTTTAATAGTAATTTTTTAAAGACCGTCTGTATATCATAGTTTGGACCGATCATATTATTTAAAAGTCCTGAAGAAGTTTTTCAGAATCTTTAAAGGACCTGGTTTTTTTTTTTTTGGTTTTTTTAACAGAGCATAAATGTTTTGATTTATTTTCTATTTATTTTGTGGTGTAAACATTATTTAGTGGCTTATAAACTTAATTTCTAAACCACAGAGTTCAAAGGTCTTCCAAATATTCCTCCTGCCACTCTTATAGATGCAACTGAAGGACATGAGATGAATTTGGCACATTTCACAATTTTATGATCCTTCTACACTATAAAATAAAACATTACAGGCATTAAAATGGAGAGAAATCAGATTTAAATTGAAGGGATGGGCAGATGGAGGGAGCCGGGCGAGGAAGAGGAAGAGTCGTCAGGAGAACAAACCGAGGGAGCGAAATCCCAGGAAGACTTTCTCTCATAATTAATAAATGAAAGATGTTGTTAGTGCATCTGATCAATAGAGTTGTTAGAGAGAGGGAGCGATTGATCGGGCCATGGGATGAAGGATGGAGGGATGAGGGGATGGAGATGGGGAGGTTGATGTGATTCGCTCTTGTGGCTGTTTCAAATTTTCACCCTCGTTGAGAACAAAGGAGTCTCCTGAGCCTCATCAGCACTGATAGACACTTAGCACCATCCTGACCTTAATAGGAGGGAGAAGGGGGGGGGGGGGCAGAGAGGAAAGCAGGAGGGGGGAGGGGGGAGGAGAGCAATAAAGTAAGAGGCACCCAAACCAAATACTGATTTTTCAGCTTGTATGAAGTTAAATAAAATCAAACTAGGATTTTTTTTAAAGTTTCCTAACATGTGAAAATATTTCCAAAACACATTTTTGAGCCACTAGATTTTTTTTTTTAATAGTCCTGCTTCCACAGGAACTAAGAGAATAAATAGCAGCTGATCATCTGTGAGGTGTGAGCGCCTCTACGACAGCAGACGTTGTGGCAGTTTTGGCAGTTTGCTGGTCTGAAGCGTTCAGCTGTGTGTTAACACAATGCCACAATCTCCCCAGGAGTGAACATCCCAACATATTCTGACCGTGCAAAGAAACTGCAAAACCTCAACAGCTTCATCTCAGACTGAACAGGCCTCAGTGAGCATGTTAAATGTTCATGACGGTACAGTTAGAAAGAGACTGAACGAGTATGGCATGTTTGGAAGGAGGGAAACATGGTGGCTTAAGTCCACAAGGCGTCTGGAACAGTGTCCTGACAGACTGAAACAAAGTGGAGATATTTGAACATGATGCTCAGCACCACCTTTGGAGGAAGTCAAACGCCGCACATCTGCACAAACATTTCAAGCACATTGGTGGAGGGCTGATTTTTTTTGTAGCCACAGGAACTGGGCGCCTTCCGGTCATTGAGTCGACTGAACTGCTCCAATGCCAAAGTATTCTGGAGTCAGATCTGAGGCTGTCCACCTGACAGCTACAGCTCGGCTGAAACTGAGTCATGCAACAGGACGATGATCCCAAGCTAGAGGTGGTTCTACAAGCTGCTGAATCAGGTTTAACAGATTATTGGCTTCAAGGGGTTTAGCTTTGTACCATTTTTTTTTTTAATTACTGCTTCAACATTAAGATGTAACTGCACTACAGTCCACACTCATAAAACACTATTACAAATAAGAATGCATATTTAATCATAAAGACCCTCTGCTCTACTGCAGAGTGTCAGGTTTATGTTTACCTTATTGGGCTTGAGTTGTTGTAGAACTCAGTTTTAATAAATTGATTTTTTTTTTTTTTGAGGACAACAAACCAACATGAGACTTCTGAATAAACCTCTGAGATGGCAAAGATTAGGACGAGATGTCTTACAATCTTAAGTTTACTATGGAATATGATGCTCATTCGATTCATTTTTTGGACATTAGTCTTAGGAGTGGCAACCGACTTGAAACTGATTTATTTCGCAAGAGTACAGATAAAAAAATACAATCCTGCATGGATTATCCTTTCATCCTCCGGTCTTAAAAAAGAGCTTACCTGTGTCTCAATTTAATCGTCTTCGTCGCATTTGTAGTTCTAATGAAAAGTTTCACATAAAATCGGACATCTTAGAAAATCATTTTAAAGCACGTCAGTACAAACAGGCGTGGATTACTGAAGCACGTGCCCGTTTTTCTCATTTGTCGCAACTTGACTGTTTATATTCTACCAAAGCTATAAAGGAAAGCAATAGTATCAATTGCACTATTCAGTATTCCCCTTATTCGACAGTTAAAAAATATCATACATAAACATTGGCACATTATTAGTTCTGATCCTTCTCTTAAATCTTTACATTCGTTGCCTACATTTGTTTACAAGAGACCTCCCAATGTCAGAAATCATCTGGTTAAATCTTATCTTCCTAGCCCTAAGACTGAACACGACCGCACTGATAGACCCTTCGGTAATTACCGGTGCAGACACTGCACTCAGTGTAATTTTACATGTCATATGACTACCTTCCTCATCCACGGTCAGGTAAGCTCTTTAATATAAAGAGTAACATTACATGTGAAACTAATAATGTGATTTATATGTTGAAATGTCCATGTGGTCTGGCGTATGTCGGCAAAACCACTGAAAACTCGTATATCTAAAATCCGCAACCATAACACTAAAAGTTCTGTAGCATTGCACTTCACACAGGCCGCACATAGTGTTTCTTCATTGCAGTTTTTTGGCATAGAATCTGTCACCACGTGGAGGTGACATTAATTCCATCTTACTGAAAAGAGAAGCTTATTGGATATTGACACCCAATACCCTTTCTGCGTTTGGACTCAATGAAGATTTTGATTTAAGACCCTTTCTGTAATTACCCTTTTGGTCAGTTGCCACTTCTGGTACATAGTGTAATGTTTTCTATCTTTGTGTCGGAAATTTGACTGTTTCCAGTTTGATATAGACGATGTCTAACAATAACATGTGTACATATGACACTGTACTGTGGGACCTTTGTTTCTGGATCAGAGATGAATTTTTAGTGTATATCTTTAATGGCTTATTTGGTATTTGTATTTTTATTTATTTGTATTTTTCTTTCCCTCATTCTGATATTGTGACGAGGATTGTTGTAACGGTGTATTCTTAGATGTTTTTAGGTATGCTACACTGATGTGAGGTTTTAAAAGTGGTCTTTCCTATTTGTTTCTAAGACCAGTCTGGTGTTCTTTGTCCTATTTTTTCCTTGGACATTGAATGGCACCTGTTACTCAATTTCTTGGTGACAGGTGGGTATTTAAACAGGTGTGTAGCATTACTTTAAGTCTGAAGAAGGGCATTTCAGCCCGAAACGTTACTTCTTTTAAATACTGATGGATTAAAATTTCACAAGGAGCTTGTTGGTGTGTGGACCTCACCCTTTTTCAAAGATTAGGACGAGGACATTTCTAAATCTTGGCGAGTTTGCAGCGCAGACTTTATGTAAAAGATTAATCTAGCCATCATGATGTCATCCTTTGGTTCGTTAAGTCCTGTTGTGAAGCCCTAAGCATGTCCTGTTTAATCTTCCGTGGGAATGGATGGATCAGAAGTTTGAATCAGAAGGTGGGGATAAGTGCGCAGCATGGATGTTTAGGTTGGAGGACTTGTTTTGGTGCACATGTGGAGTCACTAATGTGTAGCTGGGCATTCCAGCACTCGTGGAGGAAGTCCTCGAGGTCAGCTCGTCACAGAGGGTCCAGAACCAAATACAAGTTCACAAGCAGCAGTTTAGACCGCTATCCTTCAGCCGTCTGTGGGTCCAGTGGAGAAAGAGAGTCTGCAGTGTGGTTGTTTGTCCATTAACAGCTAATAGCAGCTCTGTTTCCCCATTATCACTAATGGATGGAACTCTCTGGACACACACACACATTCACGTATATACAGAGTCTGCTGGGACCATTACTTACTCTCTCATTCCCATGCTGTCAAAATTAGCCATGTAACATAAAAACTACACATATACATACACACACACACACACACACACACACACACACACACACACACACACACACAGAGCTCTCTAAGCGTCTCAGTGGACAGGAAGTGAGGGCGCTATGGCAAACAAGGAAGTGTTTCCCGCTGCAACCAAAGAGCTCGGTGTCTGGCCCGCCGACCCGCCCGCCTCACTTCGCCTGTAAACTGTTCATGTGATGTAATGATGAGATGCAGCCGAGGGAATCCAAAGTGCCTGTTGACTGTTTTAATTGGCTTCTCACCTCTCTCCACTCTGTGCCGTGCATCCATCCATCCATCCATCCTCTCGCTCTTCTCATTTTTCCTTCCTCACACTCATCTTTCCCATCTTTATTTCCCATTTAATGTTTCCTTTCTTCCTTTCCTATTTAAATGACCCCTCCCTGCTTTCTTCCATCTCCCCCTTCTTCCTCCATCTATTCTTCCATCCTTCCTTTCTTCCAGGAATAAATCATATAGTATTTTTTTATTTATTTATTTATTTTTGGTCATGTCTCCAGCACAGTTTTGGTCCATCCTTCACACAGCTTCAGAAGGGGAGCATTTAGTCTGTAGATGGTCTTTTATTTTGAAAATTGATCCGATTTTGTTCTTGTTTCTAACTTTGTGCAGTATTTCCAGGTTATTCCAACATCCCCACAATCTTCTCCTTCCTGTTTCCTCCTTTCCTTTCCCTACTTCCTTCATCTAATCATTCTTTTACCTGCAGCATCATCTGCTCCCTTCATCTGTTATCTCACTATACCATATTTCATTTTTTTCTCTCCTTCCTGTAGTTTATTTATTTTTGCTGTTAGAGACCACCCAGAGGTTGAGGATGCAACACAACTCAACCTTTGGCGACCACTTCTGAGCAGAAGGCAACTGCATAGGTCAGCTGATTTGGGGGGGGGCAACCTGTCTCCAATCGTGACACAACTCAGACCGACTGCAATCACTTTCAGGCAACTGGCAAATGTTTGGAAATAATTGCCGTCTCATTTATAACTACAGACAGACTGCAAACACGATGCAATCAGTCAACCTGTCTGCAACCTGTCTGCAACCCGTCTCTTTGCACTCTTTTGACTTGAACTGGTTGCCAACTGGTTCTATTTTGGTTGTATTCCAAAAAAAAAAAAAATCTCCCAGTAACAATGTCACTGTCACTGTTTTGCAAGGAAATTCTCTTGCAAATCTCTGAGGACCTCAGAGACACTCTGTGTATGTAGATGACCACAAATTTGCAGTTTATTTGTTTCAATTTATCACAGTTAATTGCTGTATTTCACAGATTTCACATAATTGCCAATGTGACCCCATTCAGTGGCAAAATGGTAGCAAACTGATTCCATTTTATTTTATTGCATCTTGGTGCACAAACTCACTTTGAAGACTGACTGCGAGTTGTTGCAGACCCGGTCCACGTCTTTGAAATGATCATTTCAAAGATAACGAGGTCACAAGTTCAATGCACGAGGTCACAATTTTGGTCTCCAACCAATGCTTCCCTCAGTGTGACCGTAGAAAGAGGATGATGGAGGGTTGGACAGCTGTTTATCAGAGGTCCTCAGCCAGCTCATACACACCTCCATTAAGGCACCGATCTCTCTGTCATGAAGGACACAGAGACGTGATGCTGTGTGCAGCTCTCCTACAGAGGAGACCTACACAGAGAGACAAAAGCATAAAAAAAAGAGTTTTGTGGTTATTTGGCCACTGTGATATTTGTGCTGTCTCTTTGTGGTCATCCTGTCTCTGCTTCTCGACTTTATTGCTCCTCTTTTTGGTTGTTTGGTTTCTCTTTAAAGTCACATTGAGTTTCTTTATGGTCATTTTGTGCCCCTCTGTGGCTGCTTTTGTTTCAGTGTTATCATTCTTTCCCCTTTTGTGGCCTTTTTTTCTTCTCATTGTGATCATTTCTTTGTGGTGTGTTCGGTTGACTTTGCAGTAGGGTAGGTCTGTCCTCACACCAAAGTCACTGGTGTGTTTATGGGCTCGTTGCCAGGTTTTGTACTATAGGATTGTGTTAAAATATCATTCTTCTTTTATTCTTCTACATAAACCCTTAAAGCACGTCTGAGGTCTCACACAGACCTCTGAAGATGTCTCTGAAAGTCAGGGCAGGTCGAAATGTCTTAATTTTCCTAAAATGTCCTCAATCCCAATGTCTGAAACTCACACACACACACACACACCCCGCCTTGTGTAGCCAGCATGGCTGTGGCTCATTAATATTGCATTGATTGGAGAGAGAGGAGCAGTGGACTGGAAGAGTCTGTCTGTGTGTGTGTGTGTGTGTGTGTGTGTGTGTGTGTGTGAGAGAGAGAGAGAGAGACGGCTGATCTCTGTGCTACCATCTCTGTGTGTGTTTGAATTTGTGTGTGCATCATGGTGTGCTACAAATATCTGTGTGTGTGTGTACATGTGCATGTGATAATGTGTGTTCATGTGTTTGTGTTCAAGTGAGAGGGTGTGTGTGTGTGTGTGTGTGTGTGTGTGTGTGTGTGTGTGTGTGTGTGTGTGTGTGTGTGTGTGTGTGTGTTCCCTTAAGCTAAAGGACAGGCCTAAGGCTAGAACTCCGTCAGCGTCAAGGACACACACACACACACACACACACACACACACCCACACACACACACTTTTTCCATTCATCCTGTCCCTGACCCTTTAACCTCTTTGTGTTCAAACTGCTCAAAAAAAAAATCTATTGCTTATTCAGTGTCAGACAATTACAAATATTAATTCTTCAGGTCTTTTTTTCTGTTTATTGATTTTTGAACAGAAAGTGACGGCCTGGCGAGGCGCAATCACGAGTAATAAACAGCTGTAAACAAACCTCCTACCACCCTCTCCACAGCACATCCCACCACAGGATGCAAAAAATACCAAAACCTGTGACACACAAAGAGCCTCTGTGATACATCTCTGAAGTAAGACTCCCAAACAAATCAAACCAGCAGCAAGGTGGCTGCACTCAGTCTGGGACTGGTGGGAACTCAGAGTTTACCAGGCGCCCCCATCGAGGGTTAGGCACATGCTTCATATCAAGCCTGCTAGCTGCGCTACAGTTCTGCTTCTGTCTGAGGTGGCTGATGTGCCGAACCTTAACTGCCTTGTTTTGTTTCACTCATCTGGGATCAACCTTACGTTCTATATTTGTAGACCTAAAATTTTATAGAGTAATACATGATTAGACAAAACTGATTCAGCCACTTACTACAGTGTTATTACGAGTTTAGCTGGACTTGTTAAAGTCTTTGGATTTCTTACCAGGAAGAAAAAAAAATCACAAAAACATGACTCAGGTTGTAAACTGTCCTTTAAAACCGAATTCTTTTCAGAAATCACCCGAGATGGAATATAAATTTACCCAGAATTGATTTATAAGCTATTAAGATAGATCCAGGCAACTTAAGAGAAGGGTTTTATTTTTCAAGACTCTGATGCCTCTTTAAGATATTGTGCCTAGATCCCACTGAAGTGGCCCTCAACCCTAAATCTGAGGGGATAATGTGTTTGCTAATTGGATTAGTGGCTGGATAATCTGTAATAATCTGATGATCCAGAGCTCTCAGGATTTAAAGGATAGTTCTGGTTTATTTCAACCTGGTGTGTTTCCCATTGATGTGGGAAACACACCAGGTTTCTCTCCAAAGAGAAGAAATCTGCCTATCAACAAGCTTCAGCCATTATCCTCGCTGGATATTTGACCGCTCTTCTTGGCAGAATTGGTAGAGCCTATTTAAATTGGCTGGTTTCCTGACACAGACCCAGCTTTTTGTCTACAAGGTTTCCATTAGGTTGAGGTCAGGGCTTTGGGAAGGCCATTCCAGAAGCTTAAGGTTGGCCTGCTTTATCCAATCCAAACCAGGTTTGATGTGTGTTTGGGGTCACTGGCCTTTTTGAAACACCCAGCTGTGCCAACCATCTATTTTCAACTATCTAGCTGTTGATTTGAGGTGAAGTTAAAGAATTTGGAGGTAGTCCTCTTTCTTCATTATTCCGTCTACTTTGTGTAATGTACCAGTGCCACTGGCAGCAAAAACAGCCCCACAGCATGATGCTGCCACCACAGCTGTTATGGTGCTCTTAGGTTTGAAAGCCTCGGCTTTACTCCTCCAAACATACGTCTTGTCATTGAGGCCAAACGGCTCAATCATGTCTGACCATCAAACTTGTTCTCCAGGAGGCGTTTGGCTCGTCCATGTATACAAGACAGCGATTATCCAACTATTCTATAACATGAGCTAACGTTCAGCTTTGTGGGCGTATAATTCCTCAATCTCATTTTAGCAAGTTTGAATTTTCTGCTGGTGTCTCACAAAGACTCAGAGGCAGAAAAGCTTTTAACGTGTGAGCTAACGCCCCAAAACCACCGTAAACTAAAGCTTTCCCAAAATAAACCGGATCAAACTGAAATGCAGATTTCCATTTGTTGACCCCTGAATTCTGCTGCAAACACTAAAGCAAATAAAACAGAAAATACTCATGTTTGTGTGTAGTTTCAGGAGAAAACAGCCCAACAACTTCCCAGAAAACTACACAGTGTGTGGAGATAAAACTGGCACAGCTGCAGCAGAGCAGAGGGTCTAAACTCCTTCATGATTCGTGTGTTTTTAAATTCATATTTTTACATTTTGGAAAACAAACTGGTTTAAAATCTGCAGGTTCAGCCTCCATTTGACCAGTTTTTAAGACTCCAGCATCAAAGCATGTCAGAACAAACAATAAAAGCAGCAGAACAATAGAGTTTCCTTTATTCCTCTTTCCTCCCCTCCGCTCTTCTTTCCCTCTCCCTGCAGTAATCACGTCTCTCCCTCTCCGAGCGTCCAGCTGTCTGTCCGGGCTCCGGGTGTATCGATCCGTCCTCTCTCACCAATCTCCAGCCTTAACCAGTCGATGCTGCTGCCGGTCACATCCTGCACGCCGCCGTCTCTCCTGCTCGGCTTCCGGCTTTAATAGACCTGAGGAATCTGGTGTGGAGGCGATTTACAGCCGTCAGATGACAACCTCGCTCCTCCTCGAGGTGTCTGCTGCTGACTGGGGTTTGTTATCTGTTATTGTTTGTTGTTAGTTTTGCTGTTTGCTGCTCACTCTGAGGTGAAATTACAGACTGGCGTGAGGGTGTTTCAGATGTGGTGGCATCACAGAATTGACATTTGCCATTTAGCAGAGGGGAAATAAATCTTTCCTGCCTCGCTCCCTCTGGACTTTGTCTCGAGGATTTTCAATTTGTGAGGCCTTCTGTGAAGAAATGCTGTGATGTTTCTCACCAAAATTTTATGGCAACTTCAAAGTCCTTAATTTATTTTTAATTCTATAACCACAGTTTTATTTTTTCATTTTTCTAAAATATCAGTCAGTCAGAAAAATGTATAACCAATATATTACAATATATTGGTTTAGATTCTTAGAAAGGACGACACTCCAGGAGACTCTGGAAAGATTATGTGTCCTCAATATTCCCCCAGGAGAGCTGCAGGAGGAGGCCGGGAAGAGTACGGTCTGCTCATCTGCTTACAGCTCGGTCACAGTAGAGTAAAAATAGAATGGCAACATCAGTTGCCTGCTGTTTGCACTGAATGTTTTTCGCTTTCAGAGACCAGAGGTTTAGAGTTTTGCACCCTTTGACCACTTTTAATGCAAGGTGACTGCACAGGTTGGCTGGAGGGGGGCCACCT
Organism: Archocentrus centrarchus; assembly: GCF_007364275.1. Classification (NCBI taxonomy): domain Eukaryota; kingdom Metazoa; phylum Chordata; class Actinopteri; order Cichliformes; family Cichlidae; genus Archocentrus; species Archocentrus centrarchus. The sequence continues at coordinate 24,012,829 of NC_044357.1, forward strand.
GTTTCCAAACAGCGGTCACTGCAGTCGCTCTGACAGGTTGGCAAAGGTTTGCTGGTACCTGCTGTTTGATTTGTAAATGCAGACAGATCTGAGTCAGTCTGCGCAGATCAGTGCAGCTCGTCATCATGTCTCTTTGCATTAGCAGACTCAACTCAACTGGTTTGCAACTAGTTGTATTCTGGTATTATTCCTAGATAAGGTTGCTGAGGATTTCCTGTGTCATTTTGCAGCTAAATTGCTATCCTGCAGCAACAACGTCATTATTTGTGGGGGAATTTCTGAATTTCAGTTTCAGATCTCTGAGGTTCTGGCTGGAGTCTAAATTTAAATATTTAATGTGAATTTTTTGTTTAACCTGAATTTCTGTGAATGTAGAAGCAACACATTTGTGATTTTCACCCATTTATCACAGTTTTTTACCGTAACTGACCTCATTGAATAGCAGACTGATAGCAGACTGGTTGCAGACTCATTCTGTCTTATTGTTGTTTTATTGCACCAAAGTCACTTTGAAAATAGTAACTTGCAGGTGGTTGTAGAGCTGGTCCCAATTTTTGAAGCAACCATTTCTAAGGCAATAAGTTTGCAAGTTCATTTAAACATAGTTGCAATGATTGTGCTCGCGCTGCAGTCTTCAACCAATACCTTCCATATTAGAACTGTAGCATTAAAGGACTTGAACCGTGATCAGCAGCGATGGATGGATGGAAACCTCTAAGGTGAACTCTTTGTTTCTGCTTGTTCACTTAGACTGCAAAAAGTTGGATAGTGGAACAAACTGAAGCTTCGGTGAATTGTGTTGCATTTTTCCATCCAAAGCAACAAAGACGGGCAAAGTTTTAAGTTGCACGTGTCGGTATACACCAGCAGAAGTAAACATATTTGGCAAAACAACTGCAACTTAATTATGCTTCGTGCATGAACTCTTGGCAACATTCTCACCAATGAATCAGTTAATATGAATTACTATGCAAAGTAATATAACATATGGTAATTTTCCAATTTAAAGTTACACTAAAAGGCGCCACATTAGTGATTCTTTAGCACATCCTCACATTGGTGAAAACAAACTCATCCACTTAGCAGGTGTGAACTGGAGTTACAGTGTTTCCCTCCTCTTCCTCATTTCTTTCCTGGATGTGGCTCACAGGCTGAAGCCAGTCGCCTGTCAATCACCTGAGATGTGATTATAAGCAGCAGCTCAGACACATGGAGCGGATGCTGCACCACAAAACCAATTCATCTCCCATCAGCTGCTCATAAACAGTCCATCGATAGCCTCACTGAGATCGTCTGCGTCCAGAACGAGTCCACAACAACTCGCGCGTTGTCGGGGAGTCATTTATTGACGTGCGCGGATATGAAATATTTATCATCAAGCAGCTCTTAGTTTGGAAACTTGATCAATCGTTATACCCTCCGGTGTACAAATCACGGCGGTTAAGAGCGGAATCGTACCGACGCCTTTGAGACATCAAACACGGGAACGTATTGATCTCATTTTTGAAATGGAGCATGAAACTGATGTGAACAGGGACACGGGAGGTTTTCTGCTGCCTCAGACGAAGAATTTAAAAATATATTATGCTCCGTAGCAGTGGGAGAAACGGTTTGTTTCTCTCTGCCTTTTATCAACAGGTCAGTGATTCAGGAGGCAAGCACGGACATGATGGTGCTTTGCTCAGGGGCCGAGTCGGTACATGTGCACACACACGAGCTTCGGCTTTCAGTAAATGAGCTTCATTTTGCTTTAGCATGTTCTGGTGTTTACGGTGCCACGCAAGTCCACAAAGATAAGAACAGAACTCCTCATACAGCACTGCACATGACGTTAAAGTAAAGCTGGGACGAGGACACACAGGTTCTGCACATGTGGGCTGAGGGTATGATCCAGAAACCAGCAAATCTGGATTCACTGATATACAGGTGACGTCTGCAAAGTCAGAAATGTATCCTAAAGACATGATTATTTTCCCATGGATGTTGTTTTCAAAGCGTTCCTTTAATCAGAAGTAAGCAGAAACTCAGCAGTCGGCTGTAACCTGCAGCTGGTGAGCTGCAGCACTGACAGTGTCAGCGCTGAGCACAAACAGGTAGAGTATCAGCCCTGAGGGGAAAACATGGTTCAGTCGGTTCTATCAGCGCTCGTTTGAAGCTAAAGGCAGAGCTGAAGGGCTGTTATTGTGTGCTGCTTTTTTTTCCCTAAGAAAAGACAAACTGAAGTGGATGAGGTGCACACAGAGCCCAGAGCGGTTGGAGCTATAGGCCAAGATCACTGTTGGTTCTCTCCTACTTACACAGGCATTAATGACACGGTGCATGAACCGGTGTCAGCAGCTGTCAAATCAACTTCAGCATCACAGGTTGTGTATTTGTGATTTATCATTGTTTGTACGTGGTTCACTAAAGGTAAGCAGCTCTATAATTTAACCTTAATGTGTATACTTAGGACAAAGAACTGTAGTCACGAGGGTGTTTCCACTGTGGGGGGGGATTTGTGTGTTCCCTCATCAGTTGCTGAGCGGTTTGTTGTGTATGAAATTGACCGCTTTGGTCACCAGCAGACTGTCGCGGTCACCCTGAGTTTAACTCTAACTAGCTGTGAAACACAAGCTGGAAACAGGTCGTTCGCCTTCAAAGTAAAAGTTCTGCTTTTTTCAAGCTTCACTGCCCCTCTGTGGTTAGTTAGTGTTTGCAGACAGTTCGGCTTCTTCCATTCAAACTACAGGTGACAATCAAGCACAAGGTGGCTTTTGGTGCAGTATTCTCTTTGCCACCACTTTTATCCAGGGACAGCCAGCAACCGCTCACCAACCAGCAACCTGTGGTTGCCGGGGTCTCTCCAGTCGGTCTCAGGCCTGTGTGACTGAGGACTCAGATCAAAAGTTTCAACCTGCTCTCATCCAAGGGAGATAATGCCATCTGATCAGATGCTGCCAGTCCAGCAGACACAGTGCTCTTTATCTTTCTGAGAATGAATGCAAATCTCACCTCAGATGTTTCACCTCCTCTGTTCTCCACACTCATCCTCGCTGACTTTTACAGCTTGTAGGAGATAAACACTCACATGGTTCCATTTTTGATCTCTTTGCTCGCCACTTAACATCGACTTTCCTTCGTATCCTTCCTTAAACGTCGACTTTGTCCCACGTTTAAGTATGCATGGATATTTTCTCAGGATTAAAGCGAACTTAGCAGGTTGACGGCTCTGATGTTCAAATGTGCTGCTGTCAGGACGCTCTGGGGGGGGGGATAAGTGAACTACTTAAAACTGTTTGTAAGGATAAAGATCTGCAAGTAGGCTGCAGAGAGATGTTTAAGGTTAAATCTGAATTCAAAACACAGATTAGGAGAAAACCTCAGGAGATGATTTAGGGGTAAGATTAAAGGACTTGTGTGTGTGTGTGTGTGTGTGTGTGTGTGTGTGTGTGTGTGTGTGTGTGTGTGTGTGTGTGTGTGTGTCTGTGTGTGTGTGTGTGTGTGTGTGTCGGGGGGGGCATCAGTTAATAAAGGATAAAACATTTTTGGACTTTTAAGACTTGGTTTTGGTTTACAATTAGAGGTTCAGATAACAGATGATATTAACGGGGTCCACACGAGGAGTGTGTGTGTGTGTGTGTGTGTGTGTGTGTGTGTGTGTGTGTGTGTGTGTGTGTGTGTGTTAAAAGAGGACAGATGGTTCATTCCCAGTAACATCCCCTACACTCTCTCTCTCTCACACACACTCTCTCACACACACACACACACACACACACACACACAGACTAATGCAGTGACACTCTGATGCGCAGAGGAGAGGTTAAAGGTCAAAACCCTGCAGGGTCAGAGGACGTGTGTGGAGGCGAGCTGGTCTAAATGAACTGCATGTTTTTGAGTCAGAGGCAGACGTGCATAGAAATAAAAGTTCCTGTGATGAAGGTTTATTATTATTTGGAGTCTCACAGCTGGAAACAGTTTGAAATGTTCGGTTTAAAACCTGCAGCTGTAACTCTGAGCGCTGACTCCTCCTCGAGGGAGGAGGTCAGTTCAAGCTCCCTAAAAAATATGGCATCTGGCAAATTTTCCATGTAATATTTATAAAAAACTGGACTTTAAATTCTGGATTAAAGTGACTCCAAATGCACTGGATGAATCACAAAACATCTGGAGCCTCATTTGTATTTATGTGAACGCAGCAGCCGTGAGCCTGGGTCCATCCTTCAGGTCCACCTTAAAGCAGGCGGGCTGCACCGGGTGCCACAACACTCGCATGTTGGCGTCTGAACTTGGTGTAAACATGAAAGCATGGGTCCATCCTGCTTTGGTCTATATTATAAAACATATTATTGGCCACTAATCTGAAACACCTGACTCCAGGGGTCAACCAAACTAAGAGCTGATGGAAACATCTGCACATGAGAAAAGTAAAAACTTTGTCCTGCATGGATTTAAGTGGAGCTGATGAACTTTTCTTTGCTGTCTGTATGATGAATAACGAGGTCATTCCACAGAAGGCAGGAGGTTTACGCCGCGCTCGATGGAGAAAAGCCTCCACGCCGATGGATGAAAGGAATTAAGAGAAGCAGGGAGGAGGAAGGAGGCCTAAATTTGCTGCATAAGTAATTTTTGATCAATATATAACATTGGAAAGTTCTTTCATCAACAGAAGAGAAGAGTTCATCACTGTACGCGGTCAGAACACTGCAAGAAGTGAGCCAAATTCATTTTAACCAAAACTGATGATCCGAACATCTGGATGTGACACCAGCTCAGTATAAACAGCTGATTAATGTCCAGTACTTTACTCATATCATCATCCCTGCATACAGATCCATAAATAACTGATATGTTTCCTGACCAAAGCTTTGGTCCTCTTAACATCCTCAGTTGCGACTGTTGGCAGCGATGGTACCAAATTGCATGCTAGCCGAGCAAAATTACTTATTTTCTGCTTTTAATATTACATAAATATCCTTAAATAGGTTGTCCAGGAGAAAAAAAACCATCTAACTAAATATTGTGCAGCCCAGATATTAAATGCGTTGCAGAATACACCTTTTAAAACTCACAAAACGTGAATTCCCACCTGGTTGGCAGTGGTTGCTGGAGGTTGCCGGCTCATTGGATGAAATTGGTTGCAAAAGCTGCTGCAGCAATTGCTATTTTGAGTCCATGAATGCATTCACACTACGGAGTACATCTACTATAAGAGCTCAGATGGTGTACTCAAAACAGTCAAAGAGTTGAGAGTGTAGCAAAGAAAGCTTCCCACCCTCAGAAGTCGCCATACTGGCAACATAACAGAAAGGGAGGGACCGATACATTATAGTCACAGCAGGCTGTGTATAAAATACAAATGTAGCCACCAAGCCATATTTTAGCCCAACCACAAGGCAGGCCTCCTTTACTGGCCTTCTGGACACTAATGGGAACCATAATTTCCAAAGTAAACATCTCATTGTATTTAATAAGAGGTTAAAGTGGCAGCTGAGGCCATAGACTCACCTGGAAATTGTTTATTGAGGGCATAAATCGAGGAAGCAGAAGGTGTTTTTTCCCCATTGATGTCCATACAAAACAATGTCTATTTGCAACCACAGGGGTCGCCCCCTGCTGGTTGTTAGAAAGAATGCAGGTTAAAGGGATTACATCCACACTTTATACTGTCTGTATAGGTAAAATATTCACCCATAAATTAAAATATCAGGCTTTCAAGGTATACAAAAATATGTATTTCATGTCATTTGGTTGATTTTTAACAATTTAAAAAGAAAAAAGGGAACACATATTTGAACTGACACAGAAACATGGTGGAAAAAATAAAACGTAGGATTTCATCCCAGAATATTTTTCTTTATCTGATAGTAAAATCAAAAGCTAAAAACCTCTCTGGGCTGCGTAACTTCTCTAAGTGTGTTTGCTGATCTCTGATCTCCTCACCTCGTTAAAACCGTCCACACATCCCTCCACAATCCCACAAACCCTCGTCTTAACTGCCGTTAGTAGCCTTAAGCCGGCTCTAAGCTGCGGCGCGGCTCGACGCTGAATTGATAATTGAAAAGTAAAGCGGCGGCGATTAATATTTGACAGGGGTGTGATTTGGTTTTTTTGGGGTGGGGGTGGGGGGGGTGGGGGGGTTGGAGCTGGCAGCCCCTCCTCGAGTGCGGGGGCCCACCGGCTCCTGCTGTTGATGTGAGAAACCCCGGTGAATCAAAGCTCCGACTGGGCTCTCGAGGGTTTCTCTCCCTCTGTATCTCCATCCCTCCATTCTTCCCTCGCTTGGCCGGGTTTTAATGCCTACCTGAGGGACTGAAGGGGAGGGAAGCCGAGGTTCTCTGACTCCACGTCGATACTTTCTCTCTCCAGCTGAGCAGAATCACAGCCTCTCTGCTCTTAACTAATCGAAACCTGAACCTCTGCTCCCCCCGCTGAACTCCCTCCTCTTTCTCCCCTCGCTCTCCCTCCTCATCCTCGCCAACTTTACCCAACAAACTCCGAGCTTGTCGGAGCTAAACACACACACTGTGCTGTTTTTGATCTCCTCTTCGCTCGGCACTTAACATCGACTTTCCTTCGTATTTTCCTTAAACGTCGACACTGGAGGACTTTGTCCCACGTTTAAGTATGTGCGGATACTTTCTCAGGATTAAAGGGAACTTAGCAGGCTGACGGCTCTGGTTCTCAGATGTGCTGCTGCTGCCGTCAGGAAGCTGAGACACGGGACGATAAGAGGGCTGTTTGTAGGGATAAAGACCTGCAGTGGACTGAAATCTGAATTTAAAACACTAAAGAACTGAGTAAAATTAACTCTGAGAGGTCTAAATTATCATCGGTGATGACTCCAAACCCAGTCAGAATTTATCCCAGTCTGGGTGCTCGGGGATCGATATGAGGTTGGAGTGTTCAGCAGTGTTGGCTCGGGTAGTGTGTTTTTAATTACTTCAGATGATCATCTCCCAATATTAAGAACTCTGCTATTGTTTTTTGATCAACACAAATAAACTGAAAAAAAGGGTCAAAATTTCAGTCATCAGCAGTTTTGTATAAAACTGGAAACACATGAAACACAAGTTTGTGCTTTAAATAGATTATAACACTGTAATACATGCTTATACACGAGGCGCAGTCTCCGTGATGTAAAGAGTCACCTGTTGGAGCTCCTCCTCTCTGTACCTCCATCCTGTCAGATTTCCACCAATCAGACGGCGCTCTCGTGGACGGGCCTGTCAGCCGGTCTCTGATGATGATGATGAAGAAACATGAATTAATCCAGTGTGACTGAAACCAATCAACCAGGACAAAAATGAAAACACATTTCATCACATAAAATTTCAAATGTTTTAAATATATATAATAAACTGCCACGAGGCCTTGGGCGCAATTTAACAAATTCAGTTATTACATAAAAAGCTTTTAGACTCTGTTTGCACTATTTTTACTGCCTTTCTCTTCAAGTGAGCTTTTAGAGCCGTGTTGTACTTTTACTGAGTCACATTGTTACATGTCGCATATAATTCACATTTACACTAAAGATGAACCCATCCTAAGACCAAACATTACATCATCTAGTTAAGCACAACCAACGTATTAACGACGTGAAATCAGAGTAACTGTCTGTAATATAATTTTTCACCTTTTTAAAGGTTTGAACGTCACATCGTGTAGTTTACAGACAGCTGCATTAAAAACCTCCAAACTCAGTTTAAAATTAGCCTTCAGTTTGACACGCGTTACAGACTTCAACCTTCACCTCCATTATCAACAACAGGCAGCAGTTATATTATCATCATTTAATAATTACCAACAGTAAAAAGCATCCTGCATCCCTCTCATGGTAAATGTAACTTTCATGGCTGATTTTGACTTTTTAAAAAGGGAAACCTGTTGACTCCATTTTTTTTTTTTTATCTGTAAATTTCATAATTTTCTACAGGTCTGCACAAAGTTACATGCTGTCAAATTTGCTTCAAACCATGATGCAAGTACTACGGTGACGGGCAGGACAAGATTTCAGTCTGTGACATCATATCTGCTGGAAGCTCTGGGGTGGAATATGATCTTAAACAGATGATGTGGACAGCTGGGACATTTTTAGACTAAAGGACGTTATTGTGCATGTGCAGATTGTTGTCTTATTGCCTTACTGTAGCAGTGTTTGTTTTTTGTATTTTCTTTGTTTCTTTACCTTTAATAAACAGGGGGGGGGGTCATGAATCGATGCAGGAGTCCTGGTCATGGCGACCTGCTAAATTTTTACGCTGCACTTCGCTGCACAAACACAGTTTAACCAAAATATGAAAACATCATAAAGATGTAAACATTAGGAGTGTTTGCAGTTGCTGCTGCAGAAATCCTCTCTGCTAAAGTACGGTTAGAACAGGATGGTGTTTGCATCTCCGGCGCAGGACACGTGAGATAAACCTCAAAATGAATCGTACCAGGTTCAGATATAAGTGATCCAGTTTTAGTTTATAGTTTTGGCTCATTTCTGTTTAGAGAATTAAAAGGACGAGAACCTCTTTCGAGCAGGAGACGGTGAGGCAGCAAACAGAGTTCATACTGAACTAATCTTTGCACCACTAGAAAACAACATGCTGCAGCAGTGCTGACTCTTACACTACTGCAGTTTTAATGGATTTGTACTTTTTAATGCTGCTTTATATTTCTTCTTTTTCTGGCTGCTCCCTTCAGTGGGCACCACAGTGGATCTGCTTCCATCTGTCTCCAAACGTCCTCCTCAGTCACACCAACCCTCTGCATGTCCTCCTTCACCATGAACTTCCTCTGAGGTCTTCCTCTTTTCCTCCTGCCTGCAGCTCCATCTTCAACATCCTTTGTTCAGTATATCCACCATCACAGGTCCAAACCATCTCAGCCTCTTTGTCACCAAAACACCCGACCTGAGTGGTTACATCTGTTTCTATTTCATCATATTTGGTGTAAATATTGCACCTTGTATTTCATGAAAGTACACTTGTATCACACATCCAGCAGCGGGACAGGTGCACTTATTTCATTTTAAAACTGACTTTAACCAAAAGGTGGTAGAAGTTGCTGCTGGGCTTCATCATATCTAGAAGAAGAAGAAGAAGGAGTTCCTCAAAATAAAAACCAGCTTTGAAAACTTTTAAAAACCAGCAGCGATGCTGCGTTTGTATCTGGGTCAGATCAGGCGGCCGGGTCCCTGCAAACTTGCAGATGAAGAGTTTTTCTGTATTTTTCCCCTCAAACGCGCTCCCATCCAGCTGTGAGATCGTATCGATTAAACTCCACCGCAGATCTTTTGATAATCTTTTTATCTTGAGAGGGAAAAAATACACACTCGCAGCTAAATCACAGAAACTTTTGGGAACATCAATAATGGGTAAATACATGATTTTTTTATTTATTTATTTTTTTTCTGATGTCGACAAAACTTTGATATCCACAGCAACTTAAAATAAGGAAAGGAGATGATGGATGGGGAGAATATTCAGATTTGTATTTGACTCCATGGGGATGTTTAATAAGAGGATGTTTTCTTCAGAGGGACGAAACAAAGGAAGAGGAGGAGAGGGAGCATTAGCGGGTATGAAGATGAAGAGTTCGCGCGGCTGTCTCGCCCGGCAGATCAATGAGGAAAATCTGGAAACTGAACCTCCTGCTGCTTTTTTGTGCATTTTCTTCCATCATGATCCCTCAGGGAGGTTTCTGGACAAAAGGAAAAGTGGACAGTAGGATTTGTTGCCAAATAAAGGGCCAGCGCAAGAAAAAAGAAGGAGATGGGTAGTTAAAGGAAATGAACAGCTCCTGAACTAAATCAGTTTTTTTCTCAGTTATGCTCTCTGCCATCAAACAGCTCAGTCTAACCCAAACCTCTTAATTGGTTCTAACCCAAAAGTAGCAATAAAACGCACTAAAGGACCTCATTATGTTCCGTGTGTGACGGCCACGACTGTAAATGAATATCGTAGCGTCGCTGAGCAGCAGGTTTATGAACATGGTGAGGCGGGCGTGTCACTGCCAATATAAGGATGCTCATAAATGACCCCTTAAAAAGTATTTTTTGTAATTACCCTTTGCCAATTTTTAACTAAACATTCACCACCAGGGGGCAGAATTTTACCAGTTAGTTGGCTCTGTGTGAGTGTAGCTGTTTAACTTTTAATAATTCTTGTTAACCACCTTCTGCACCATCTTCTGGTATAAACTGGTATAGCATGAAAGCGCAGCCTGGCCTTGGTTTCAGAGCAGCTGATATCTCGTCACCACAGTATGAAGATGTTTTGGACAAAGTTGTCGTTGCAATGCTGTGAAAAAGAATTTGCCCCCTTCCTGATTTATTTATTTATTTATTGCATATTTTTTACATTTGAGCGTTTCAGCTCATCAAATATATTTTAAAATTAGACAAAGATAATGCAGTGACAAAATGCAGTTTTTAGATAATTTCATTAATCAAAAGGGGAAAAGGCTATCCAAACCACCCTGAGACTCCAGTGACCCACAGTTAGTGACCCACTGTGGTGAACCCTCCCGGGAGCGGCCGGCTACCAAAGTGACTCCAGGAGCGCGTCGCCGACTCATCCAGAAGGTCACAAAAGAACCCGGAACAACATCTAAAGAACCGCAGGGCTCACTTCAGTGCTAAACTAACTAAAGGTTCTTAATGTTATGAAATAACAACATCGAATCAGTGATGCTCCTTTATGATTATTTTCCAGGTTAAATTATTTTAGCCAAACAAACCAAAACAAATGGCTCCAGAGCAGAAAACACCCACCTGATAAATGGTGGTTTGACATTTTGCATAAATCCCTTAAAGAAAGATCTAATCTTATCTAATTTGCACCTTTTGTAAATAACGCTTCAAAATGTTTAAAGCAACAATAACACAAAGATAAAAAGCTCAGTCTGCATTTAATTTCTTTTTACGGTCTCACTGTTAATTTTTAATGCTGAAGTTTAAAGTGAATTGTTGAGCACACGCTTAACTTTTACATGCATAACTTTGACTTTAATCATTTTCACCTTTAAATTATGAATAGACTTCATATTTTTAGTGTAAATGAGATGAAAAGAAGAGTTTGAGAGTCCAACAGATGGAAACAGAAACTGTCGGAGATCAGAGGGAGATTGATCGACTTCTCTGTGATCAGAAACTCGTTAGGCAGGTCTACACTGAACTCATCATAGTGTTAGCTGTGTGTGCGTGCTAACTACATCATTAAATAATCTGTTTAATGAAGAAAATAATGAGATGGGGTTCTTATATATTTCAATATCTTTAATGCAAAGATGGATGTTAATATAGAATCTTTTTTTAAGTTAAAGGGGCTCTGCTTAACCTGAGAAAATCCTACAAATGGCAGATATGTAAGTTACAGCTGTCTGGCTAACATCCCATATGTGTTATTACTGTAGAAAGCAAATACTCTACATCTTACAGCTATACATCTTTGCTTTGTGCCATTACATGAGTGGCATTTGGTCTGGACTTGTACAGCGAAATCCATATTTTGTTGCAGCCTGTTTTGCATCCATCCTGTAAATTACTGCCATCTTGTGGCTGCAGTTGGCTATTGTCTCTGGAAGCAGGCTTCATTCTGCTGGACTACAGAGCCACTGAAATCTGTGACATCTCTGGTTTTGATGTGTGTGTCTGTGTCCCATTAACGAAGGCTGGAGCTGGGAAAGCTGAGAGGTCTCTGCTTGTTTGTGCTTGTGCACTGTGGCTAAACCTCTGGTTTTTGACAGGAAACTGATGGAAGACAAATGTTCTACATGAACTGTCGCTGGTTCTGCTTTTTGAGATCAGTTACAATCTGTATTTTTGTAGAAACACAGCTAACATTAGGAAGTAAACTGCGATTTATAATCGTAACAGACAAGTCTTCTCTTACTTACTTACTTTGGCCGACATGGGATGTAGAGTAGTTGGAGCATTATTAAGAAGTTAATAACTCCTTTAGCGCGTTAGCAATGAAAGCCTTGATGATGGAGGGGGAGCGTCAGCTCCAGCCACGTCTGGTTGAATAAAACCGGTGCGGGCTCAGCCATCACTTTCAGATTAGCTGAGAAAGCTCTTGGTTGACCTGCTGTTTCACTAATACGCCGCCTTTATTTTTCATTAATAATTTTAATTCCACATGCCCACAGGTGCTACAAACACATGATTTTTATGATGCTGGAGATTAAACGGAATATAAACTATTTAAACTGAGCTTCAAGCATCTGCAGCAGGAATCTGAATCCATTTAGCACCGATGGGGAATATTTTTCTGCAGAATTATTATTTTACTTTTGATACTTTAAGGAAAATTGGCTAATAATACACAGTTTATGTAGTGATGTGCTTTCATAGTGCGTTGCTGCTATTTATACTAAAGAGTGGGTCTCAAAAAATTTCTCCAGCTTTTGACATTTACAAAAATCTTGAGCCACCCCTTGTTTCTTGGGGGAAAAGGTGCAGCAATACTGAAAGATGTGCAACATACATGAAAATACAGTATATATGACAAAAACAGAGTTTGTACAATTCTAACGAGCTTCAGCGTCAACATTTGGGACGACCACCTTCCTCCTTCAGCACAGCCTGAACTCTGAGGCAGCTTTCTTGTCATGCAGGAAAGGTTCTCCAGGCTTCTTTGAAGGACATTCAAAGCTCTTCTTTGGATGTTGCTGCTTTTTGTCGTGTTCTGTCAGGATGATCCCACACTGCTTCAGTAATGTTGAGGTCTGGGCTTTGGGGAGGCCAAGCCATGACTGATACCGTTCTTCTATCCAGGTATGATTTTACTGCATTGACAGTGTGTTTGGGATCATTGTCATGCATGGTGGATCAAACTCTCATACTTTGGTATTTTTACTTTTGTAAAAAATTTTTAACAAGCCCCAAACCATGACAGAGCCTCCACCATGTTTTGCAGATGGCTGTAGACGCCCTCTCCTGACCTCCTCCATACACGCAGACCCTGAGTTGAACAAAAAAATAAAAAAATTTGGATTCATCACTCCATCATTAGTGAAGTTCTTGTGTAATTGGGCATACCGCAGCCTTTTCTTCTCTTGACAGCCGCCCTTCTGCTGAAACTATTTTTGATGAGGCTGTGGTGACACAGATGCATCAGGTCTTTGCTGGATTTTTTTTTTTTCCTATTAAGGACGTGACTTTCAGATGCTGTAGTTTTTTTTTTTTAGCCATGCCACCTCTTGTCCTCCATTTGTCTAGTTTCCTGAGTCTTTTTAAAGAGAGACTCATCATGTTAGATTAGATTCAACTCATTATCATTGTGTGCACAAGGCACACAACGAAATGATCGTTCCAGATCACTCATCCAGAGACCGGCGCTACCGTTAGGCAATGTGGTTTAAGTGTCTTGCCCAAGGACACAACGCAGCGCAGGGACAGGGGCTCAAACCTGCAACCTCCCGGCTGCAAGGCGAGCGCCTACCCACTGCCACTTGATATGCTGAGATATGCCAAGTTTTCAAATACAATTTTATGCTCGTCAAACTGTCCAATTTTAAATTGTATATTTGCTAAGTTGTCTGTAGACAGAACACTGATTCATTTCTCACGTTAGGTGACTCGTATGATTGAACATGAGTCATGGGTCTGTGTTCAGTGACTTAACAAACACTCCTCTGAAAATGGTCGGGTACAAAGAGTGGACTGAAAATGAGTGAAAAAGCAGCCAATGTCCAGAGAAACATGTTTTTACCATTTTAATAAGGTGTGTGGTAATTTTAGCAGAGGCAAAATTTTAAATGTTTTGTTAAAAAATGAAGGTGGTGCTTTAACAAAACAGCTGGTTAAACGTGCTGCGTTTAGTCAGTGATGTCTCAGGTGCTGGTGGAGCCTCATCAAGGCTTTGCAGGCTAACATGTCAGAAGTTTTGTTATTAAAGGTTTCTGTGATAGTTTGGACAGAAGGATCAGAGTGTTTAAATAAACAAAACAGATACATTTGACACCCACAGTCATATTTTCATCTTTATTGGACACAAAGTCAACATTGTTTTTAATACACAGCACATTTACAGGATGCTCTGTTACATCAATGTAATCTCATACATGCAATACACCACACACTCTTAAATATGTAGATTGAGGCGCCTGTAAACAATAAATAAAATCAAACCAAAATAAGAAACATTCATTTAGTGTAGACTGTGTGGTCGACTGTAGAAGAGGAAGAAAATATAAGCAGAAAATGGGAGAATTTCTATATTCAAGTAACAACTGCTTCACTTTGTTGTGAACAGCTGGGTGGCTGAGGTGTTTGTTTTTTAAAAACCATCTCCAGTTTGGATATTTTCAGTAAAATGTACCTGATATTGTTTAAAAAAAAAAAAAAAAAAAAACAAATCCCCAGAAGGTTCTCCTGCCCATTTTGGTTCACTACCTTCACAGCAGAACCTTCTTTTTCTGGGTGGATGACCTGATCTTCCTCACTTGTTACTTACTCTTCAGCTTCCTTCATTTTTCTCACCCTTCCTCCCCCAAGAGGCTGCCAAAAACGTAGTTTCTCAAACTGTTAAGTGTGCTGGAGAAAACGAAAGATTAAGATCTCAAAGCTGTCAGGACCTGCTGGACTGTTTGTGTGTGTGCGCATGTTTTCAAAAAGAAGCCGCCTGACGAAATGCTGGAGGAACTTGTGAAAAGCTTTGACACGCTCGGGTTTACAGGTGTGTAACGGTGTTGGGCGCTTTCTGGCGGCACTAATGAAACTGACAGATGGAGGGAGGAGAATGTGGAGTGGGGAAAGTAGAAGCAAGAATCAGGAGAATCTAAGCTTGGTACGACTGACAGAAAACACTATAAATATATTTGCATATATATTTATATATAGATAGAATTTACATTCTGAATAAAACTCTGAGCACTAAAAAGGTTCATATTAATGTGCAAAATGTGTGAACCACAAAGAATCGAGCTTAAAATTATGCAGTTGGAAATGTTCTTTGTTGCATTTGTAAGCACACCTAACAGTGATGTAACCACGTACCAACAGAGTTCATCTTTCCCACTGTAGGACTGTAAAATCAGTATGTGCAGCTACTGTTAGTGTGATATTGTTAAATTTCATCATCTTCCTCCTAATAAGTGATGGATGCACTTGGCTTTGGGCAAATGAGGTAAATCTAGAAAGTTAACATTTAAATATAAATGTGCCTCTGTATCATATTTTTAGTGTTAAAAGAATACTTTTCATTTTGGCCGGTTTAACTAATCCTAAATAAATTTGGTCCTCCTTGTTAAAACCAATAGAAAAAGCAAATTTTCCAAAAAAAAAAACAAAAACCCATGGAAGCTTGAAAATGGAAATTTGCCACAGTAGCCACAACACATACACGTGAAACAAGACAGATGCTCACTGTACAACATGAACAGACTACATTACGCAGCGGTTCTGAGGCTACATTAACTGAATATGTACACATTTATAGTCAGATTTCTTTGAAAAGTCAGATGTGAATTGGAAGAAGAGGAAGTGCTCACATCCATCTGTCAAATATACAGCGTTATCATCTGCAAAGAAACAGTCCAGGAAAAAAATAGACAATTCAAACCTTTCTCTTAAATGTATAAACCGTTAAGAGAGTTTTAACCTTTGAAAAGAGAAAGTCCAGCGAAACCTTGTGGAAGTGAGAGGAATGGTCAGATTTCACTGGAAGAAGAAATAGAAGTAGTTTAAATGAAAATGACGATTTGTTTAGCCGTTTAACTTCTTTCCTTGACCAAAGACGAAAACGTCAGATTTGCACATCAAAATGGCTCAAAGTTATAAGGCTCAGATTAAAAGGATAAAACACAAAAGCCCCCCAAAAATGGCAAACTTCATCCTATGAAAATATCCCTTTGCATCCAATTTAACTATGTAGCTTGGTTAATTTAAGTGGGCCAAAAATATTAGTTTACATGGTGATACACTAAAGAGGATAGACTTTCAAATAGTCAGATGGCAGCTGAATGAATGGAAGTTGCCAGGAGGAGGAGGAACGGTGTTCACCTAACAAATATAAAGCAACATCATCTGCATAGAAACACACAACCAAAACTCAATATTTCCATCAAATTATAAATCCAAGAGTTTTTTCTTTCTTAGAGTCACAAACATCCATAAAAACCTTGTGGGAGTAGAATGATCAGCCATAATATGAAGAGGAAATGGAGGCACTTCCTCTAGGATTTTACACCAAAAGGTGAACATTTGGGTTTATGAAGTTGCTGAAGAAGAGCCACCTGAAATCAAAGTCAAATTAACAATTTTATATATATATATATATATATATATTTTTAAAATTGACCAACCAATGGGAACTAAACTGAGCTTTGCCATTTCAAAAAAACTGCAAAAACTCAGTGGTGACCATTCATCCAATGTAATTTAAATCTAAAGGGGACCTAAGCAGCATTAATTCATCTGCTTTTACATATCTGCAGTAAAGGCAGCTACACCTCCAACGCTTTACTATGACCGTGCTTTTAGGACAAGCAGTCTGAAGTGAGAATGTGTGTTTAACAGTGAAAATACACAAGGGTGCAGACACACACAACCTTCTGTGTGAAGCCAGAGAGGTTGCAAAAGCTTCCAACGTGTCACAAAAGTACTCGCGCACATTTATGCAGCTTGAAATGTGAAAAGCACATATTCGTCTTACAGAGGTCAGTGTGGAGAAACAAATTAATTTCACTATTTGCTCCCAAATGAATGCAAATTTTAAATCGGCTTTTAATCAAAGTAAATACCAACACTTGGAAAATGCTTAAGATGTAAATTTTTGGAACAAATAAAAACTGAACAGGAGACGATTTGGAGGGTCTGTAACATCCAGCATCAACAGCAAATAAATAGGAATGGCAAATTGTAAATTATTAAAAATACATCAATTCAAATCATGTAAACAAGCCTTCTATCACGGCCTATAAAGATATCACACGGTCACTTTCCTTACAATGATTACTGCAGGAGATAAAACAAGAACATGAATCTGGTCCAAACCTGGACCTGAGCTGGGTTTTTACCATTCCTTACCTCAACTATCAGCTCTAAGACCTGGCCTCCAAAGTGTCGTCTGAGCTGCAAATACCAAAATTACCACCAGCTGAATCCAGACTGCAGCTTTCCAGAGTCTGCTTCACATTGAAAACCCTATACCAGGCCCAGGTCTGTCAGAATTAAATACAGCTCGAATTTTAGACCATGAAGCGATGCTCTTTGCCGTCGTGGGCCATCAGGATGACGTTGCGGTTGGAGGTCCAGATGAGACGGGCGAGCTTCAGGTGGTTCTGGGAGCCCGGGGAGGCCGGCTGGACAGGAGGAACCTGGTAAGTCTTGATGCAGCGAAGCTGAGGAGCCGAGTTCAGCATCCCGATGCTGCCCAGCAGACTGGTGTTCATCTGAGGAGGACCAGCAACACATTCATATTATCCATCAATCAAAACTTCTTCATGTCCACCAGCTATTCAACTTAGGATAGGTTTTATTTTAGCCATATGCTAAACAAGTACAGTTCCAGAAACTAAACATGCTTTCGATTAAGTTTCAGCTCACTGTGTTAAAAACCCCTGAAGATCACCCTAACAGCCAACAGGGCGAGGAGTCGTTCAACCGATAGCAGGAATCAGGTTACATTCACTTTTTTTTTTCAGAAGTAACCACAAAATCCTATAATTTCTCACTTTTCTCTGAAGTTCAATTGTTTTTGTATAAAAGTGAAGTTTGTGCATTCAGCTCCAGCTTCACGTCTGATTGTACGTGGTATCAGGAGAATCCAAACTGAACTAAAATACTTTTATTTTCTAGTAAACAGTTTATTACACTTGACTTTGTTATACTGTTGCAACTATAAGAATTTCCAGACATGAATCTACTTTAATTTGCAACATTAGTCCTTGTGATAGGCCAACCGGAACATTCCGTATTATGTATTCATATTTATGGTTACTTACAGATTTATGCCCATAGATTTATGTGCCTAATCTCAGCTAGCTTTCGTTGGCCTGAGGTGGACTTCTTCTGCTTAATCTAGATTTTCAGGTTTCCTGTTTTACCGTCTGAGCATCGTGTGTCGGCTCATGCGTAATCCTTCCTATTCCAAATAGTAAAGGGCACATATCATACTTTTAAATCCTTCCTTTTCATATGTAAATCATTCACTTGTGGTCTATATAAAATAGAACTGCAGCGCTTTGGTCTGAATTCCTCGTTATTGTAGCTCCACAGACTGCTCGTTTGCCCCGTTCTGAGGCGTCTTAGAGCAGCTCGGTTTGGTGCGGTCTCTTTAAATGTGAAAGACCTCTCACGCCCCACCCCCCCTCCGGGTTGCAGAACATTCCACTCCACCCCGTTCAGCCATTTTTGTAGTTTGATAGCAGCGATATGATTATCTACCGGCAGAGAAACAAGCACGTCGAAGAGGCTCTGACGCTGGGGGGCGATGTAAGGAATCGTGTGGGTTAATACACCCAACAACCGAACATTTGGACTTGTCTACTTGCAACTTCGGCATAACTGAACTTGGACTACAAAATTGCTGCCAGAAAAAAATGGCGAATTCACAAAATGTTAGCCAGAAGTCCATGACCTTGTTTAGCAGTTCCACAGCAGATACTGTGACGTAATAGACAAGAAAACGTAACAGACTGAAAAATATGACCCAAAAAGCACTCCTAGACACTTGAAGTACACAAAAAAAAAAAATATTTAAGGGCTAAAAAAGTGGATTGTGCATGATATGTCTTCTTTAAATTGGGGGCGTGAAACGGGGAGAATCACAGAGATACTTTCACCTCCCGAACACTAAACAGGTCACTGGTAACCTGGTAGATTTGAACCAGTTGTTGGCATTGTTGCGTCACAGCAAGCAGGTCCTTAGCTCAAACCTGGACCTTTCTGTGTGGACTTTGCTTGTTCTCAGTGTTTGCACAGCTTTTCTGTGGGAGCTCCGGTTTCTCCCACCATTCAGAAACGCGCCGGGTCAGGGACCCAATCACTAGGTAATAACTTTGCTGTAAATTTATATTTTATTCATTACCTGTTGGTTAAACACAGTCTGCCATATCTTGAGAAACAGTGCACTTGAATCATGTCTCTTATTATTAACCGTTTCCAAAGCCACAGAGGGCTGGTTTGATCCATATTGGTCTTGAGATCCTCCTTCAAAAGAGATTTTTAATCTCAGTTTCATTTCCTGGTTAAATAAAGGCTGAAAAACCCATTATTACTTTTTCTGTGAGCCTTTTGTGTCCTGGGCTTCAAATTTTCCGTGTTTCCGGTTTATGCAGCCTATCAAACTCAGGAGTTTCACTTCCTGGTTCAATACAGTATAAAGAAAAACTTTACAGAGCAGCAGCTGACTGATATTAAAGGACCACCATCACAGTGACCACACAGACAAACACGAGACAGGAAGAGCTAGGTTAGCCCGCCAGCAGTGACTGAACTTTCAGAATAAAAGCAAGAGGATGGTGTCATTCTCAGGCACCTTTTAATAAACCTGGATGGCACGCCCATGTGAAGTCTGTGTGGGGAAACACTGCCTTCTCTTTTCTGCTGATATCTGAAATGATCCCTCATTCTGACAATAACTGCAGAGAAAAATGTGTTATTGAACATATGATGATGATCAGCTGCTCCTGAACCCTGTGAGGACGTCTCAGAGGGAAAACCTGGAGTTTAACCCCTGAGTGAGAGTGTAGGAAAAACACAGCGAGTAGAAACTGAGATGACACTGCTTCTCCCTCACACACACACACACACACACCCCCGACAGAGCGTCTGCCATCTCATTACCACAGCAGCCGTCTTGCCGGCGCGCTTACAGCGGTTTATGCTTACAGTAATGCCATTAGCCTGTGTGTGTGTGTGTCAGAGGTCGTAAAGACCTTTCATTCAAAATAACAGTTCCTGGAAGAAGATCAGAGTGTGATGGGTTATCTGACTGTGTTATTGTTTATTTAGATGCTACACTTGTTACATTTTTTTAGTTTGTAAGCGTATAGTAGTATCCATCTAAATAAGTGTTTTGTTTTAATCTCCTCAAATCTGCCGCTGGTGTGTTTGTAAGAGTCACAGCTGCAGTAAGAAGAAGTAAAATCTGAAGCTGTCTGCATGCACATAAACTGATAGATGTTTGAGATACCTGCAGGAAGGACACACAAGGGTTAACAGTGAATTACTGGTTGATCTGAAGTGCTCTAAAAAAGCTGTGATTTAAATTTAAATCCTGCCTTGCATCTTGTTATCCTATTTTCTGCCACATATATACACTATTACCATAGTGGATGTTTATATTATAAGAGATCCCATTTATGCAAAGCTTTGTTTAAAGCTGCACCTGGAAAAGCTACTGGGAATTCATTTCAAAACACAAATCTGTGTTTATTACATCAGACATTCACCTTTGTGGATCTGACGCTACAAAGTTACATCACAAAACACCTAAAGACTCCAGAAGGACAAATTACATCTGTGTGTGTGTGTGTGTGAGTCTTACCTGCCAGAAGGAGATGTGGCTGTCGGCGTTTGAGTATGTTGCCAGATAACGACCATCAGGGGCGAACGACACGGCCGTGATTGGACCTTTGTGACCGTGGATGTTCTACAGAGGAAGGAGGAGGATCATTAAAAATAAATTATGCATCTTTTTGCAGTGGTGAAATGCCATGAATCGCTCCTTGTGAACTTCCACAGATAAATACCAGATTAAGAGCCTCATTTTACATAAGTGGGATTTTTGTAAAATAAAGCGAATAAAAAATATTGCAAAGATGGAAAAACAAAACAGAGACAAAGCCTGTATGCTTGTGGCTTCCGACTAGTAACTATCAAATAATAAACATATGCAAGCTTGAATTAAAACTGAGTTAATGCAGGAGTCCTGAGCTGCGTGTTGATATTATCAACATGCAGCCTGTTAAAATATTCACACTTCAACAGAAAGCAAATTCAATCTGTTAAAGGGTAAACTTTTAACCAACTGGTTAAAAATGAATGAGGGGAAAATTTAAAGTAAATAAACACAAAAGGAAAATTAAATATTAAAGTAACTTAATGAGGAAACAATTTTATTTGTTTTTTTTTTTTTTTTTAATAAACCACTCAAACCAACTAGACAAGCTAACAACCAATAAATGTGGAATCCAACCAACACAGAAACAGGCAACCAACCACTCAGGAGGACAATCAACCAGGCAGGCATCCATCCATCCAACCAGGTGGGCAACCAAACTAAGATCCAACCAACCAGCCAGGAACCAGGCAGGCAGGTAACCAACCAATCAAGGAATAAACGACTAATAAACTAGGGATGCAACCAGCTAACCAGGTAAGTAACTAGCCAGCGAAAAAGGCGGGCAGACATGCAACCAATCAAATCAAATCAACCAACCAACAAAAAACAAACAGGAAACCAAGATGCCATCTATTTTACTATTTATTTATTTTGGTGGTTTCAATTCCCCATATTTGTGTTTTACACTTCAAAAACTATAAAAAAAGAACGAACAGTTTGTTCTGAGGTATCAAAACCTTTTCTGACCTCTGAGTTTTCTGCTCCTCCTCCCTCAGAATGACCTTCACCAGTTTATGACGTGTAAAACCATTTTTATTCAGAGGTTTTATAACATTCAGACAGGAACAAAACACCCGTTTAAAGTGTCAGTGTTTCTGGAGCTAAATGAAATAATTGATAAAAGGACACAATTTATGTTGCAGAGGCTGCGTTTGGAAAACTTTGAGCATGGAAATAAATCTGGAAAATTCCTGGCCAAGCAATTAAAACTGAATAAAGAAAAAACAGCTATTTTTTCTATTAAAGACTCGACTGGTATTATTACTCATGACCCACAACAAATAAATAACTCTTTCAGAGACTTCTATGAAGCCTTATATTCACCACAGATTAACCCATCTGATACTGAAATTGAAGAATTTCTTAATAATATAAATCTACCAAAACTAAATGACAGCCAGGCTGCAGCTCTGGATTTACCTCTTTCATTGTGTGAACTTAGTGAAGCCCTACAGCATCTCCCAAATAATAAAGCCCCAGGCCCAGATGGTTTTCCAGCAGAGTTTTATAAAGAATTTTGGTCTGAGCTAGCTCCCATTTTTTTCAGAATGGTAACTCAGATTCAGAATGACCACATCTTATCTCCAACCTTAAACTCTGCTAACATTAGCCTGCTTCTTAAACCAGGCAAAGACCCCACACTCCCATCCAGCTACAGGCCAATCTCTCTCATTAATGTAGATCTTAAAATAATTTGCAAAGCCCTTGCCAAAAGATTAGAAAGTATTACTCCATTTATTGTACATCCAGATCAAACAGGCTTTATCAAGGGTCGGCACTCAGCCAATAATACACGTCGACTGATAAATATAATAGACTATTGTTCTATTAACAAATTAGAGACGACAATCGTGTCTTTAGATGCAGAGAAGGCATTTGATCGGGTAAATTGGAAATTCTTACTAGCAGTTCTGCAAAAATTTGGATTCGGTTCATCCTTTATAAACTGGATCAGAACACTACACAGCTCTCCGAATGCGCGTGTTAGGACAAATGATCTCATTTCACAAAGTTTCAGTCTGCAGAGGGGCACTAGGCAGGGCTGCCCACTCTCTCCCTCTCTTTTTGTAATTTTCATTGAGCCGCTAGCAGCAGCAATCCGTCAAAATGTAAATATTAAAGGGATTCAAACTGAAAATATGGACCATAAACTTAGCCTTTATGCTGATGATGTATTACTTTTCCTTGGGAATTCACAAGGCTCTCTTTTGAAGACTATCACACTGATAGATAAGTTCTCATCTATATCTGATTACTCTATCAATTGGAGTAAATCAACAGTTTTGCCTCTGAATTGTAATTTCCAGAGAACCTCTAGGACCCCACTAAAGTCAGGAAATATTAGATATTTAGGCATAAATTTTTCCGCCAGGCTCTCAGACTTGGTACGATTAAATCATATCCCCTTATTAAAAACAATAGAGGATGATCTCACACGTTGGAACAGTTTACCTATATCACTCATGGGGAGAGTTGCTGCCATTAAAATGATGGTTTTACCAAAAATTAATTATCTATTTTCATTGATCCCTAATAAACCTACTCTTCCTTGGTTTAAGTCACTAGATTCAAACATCTCAAAATTTTTATGGAAAAACAAACCATCAAGAATAAGCTTAAAAACTTTACAAAAGCCAAAACACAGTGGAGGTCTAGAATTACCAAACTTTTATTACTATTTCTTAAGCAGTAGATTGCAGTATATTTCAAAGTGGATCAAATCCAATTCATTAGACAACCCATGGCTGGATCTAGAACAGGCGTTTTGTGGAAAAATAAAAATCTCAGATTTACCTTTCATTAGTTCCAGTATTAAACATCATAACTGCTATAAAGTCCTTAGTATAAATACCTCTCTGACAGCCTGGTGGGAATTTTTAAAAATAACTAAGTCTTCACTCATCCCCTGTAAACTAACACCCATTTGGAACAATCCAGATATTTGTCAGAAAAAGAAAATGCTGAATTTTCCGTTATGGCGTGATAAGGGTATAAATAACTTAGAACATATTATCCAAGATGGAAATTTTATCACGTTCCAAGAACTTATATCAAAATATAGAATTGGCAACGGTAGATTTCTGGAATATCAACAAGTTAAGTCCATCCTACAGGGAAGATTTAACCTTAATCAATTGAATCTAGAAATGCCTACTTGGGTAACAGAATTTCTTAACCTCTGTACCCCAAAATTGTTATCAAAATTATATAAATTATTAATAAAAACTGATGATTCAGTTTCCCTCCCAATTACAAAATGGGAGCGTGATCTTTCTGTCAACCTGGATCAAAATTTATGGACAGAAATATGTTTAAATATCTTCAAAATGACTAAAAGACCCCAAATACAACTTGTACAATATAAGATTCTCCATAGAACATACTACACTGGACAAAGGATGTTCCAAATGGGCCTTACACACTCAAACATATGCACCCACTGTACAAGCAATTCAGAGGATAATCATCTACACGCTCTGTGGTCTTGTGTACCAGTTCAGAGATTTTGGCAGAGGATTTGTGAAGATCTATCCACATGGTTTAGCTGTCATATCCCAACTTCCCCCAGACTATGCATCTTAGGTGATGTCAGTGAATTAATTATGGAGTTAAATATATCACACATAGTTCTTAATGCCTTGTGCATCGCTAAGAAGATGATCCTCATGAACTGGAAGACAAAAAATAAACTATGTATTACTCAGTACAGAAATTTATTAGTAGATCATGTTAGTTTAGAGAGAATGTCTGCTTCTTCTAAAAACAAATTGGAGGAATTTGACTCTCTTTGGTTCCCACTGCTCAGCTCCATTACTTAGTGGGGGTGATGGGCTGCGGGCTCTGCTCCTGATGTGCTTTGTGGGGGGTGGGGGGGGACTCCGGGGGCCTGGGTAGCTGGTAGCCTCCTGGGGCTGGGGTCCTGGGGCGACCTTCTGGTGATGTCTGTGTGCCTGTCCTGGTTGATGGTGGTGGGGGCTTGGATGGTGCTGCCTTCGGTCCTGGGGTGTGGGCGGGGTGCTTGGGGGGGTGGTGCCGGCCCTCGGTCGGTTGGCTGGTCTTCCCTGTATGGCTTGGGGGCTGGGGTCTGGGGCCCCGGCACTGGGGCCGCGCCGGCTCCCGGTGGGCCCCCCCTGGCGCGGGGGGGGCCTCTGCTGTCCCGGCCGCGCCGCCGGGTGGGGTAGGTTGGCCTGACGTCGGGATGTCCGGTCTACGCTTTTGGGGCCCTGGGGTGCCTGCATTGCAGGGGGGTGGGGTGGGGGATGGGGCCGCAGTGGGGTGGTTGGGGGGGACTGGGCACTGCATTTCCATGCCCAGGCCAGTATGTCCTGTCGCCTGTTTGTGTCTATTGTTGAGTGAATGGGCATCTAGGAGGAGCGGGCCGCCCTCTGCGGTGGGGGCGAGGGCGCCAACCTCGGGTGCTGCAGTGCTCCGGGATGCTGTCACCGCGGCCCCGGGCTCACCTCCCCCTGCCCTGTGCTGGGGTGTGGGAGGTCGGGGTGCCTATTGAGCCAGCGGACAGCTGGCTCTCTTCTTCCAGGATTTTTCCTGGTCATATGCCCCCCCCCCCTCCCCCTCCCCATACACAAACACACACACACACACACACACACACAGAATACACATCACTCACAGATGTAGGATGGAGAGGCCACGTGGAGAGCTGCACCACCACTTGCCTCTCCGTTTTAATTGCACTTTAGTCATTATAACTCACAACACATACACACTTACACCCTGATACACATAGGACCTTTGGGGCAGGCATGTTACTCAGAGGTTGATGAGATGGGCCGCTGAGGTGGCCCCACTCGGATCCTCGTCACTGTCTGTCTCCAAATTTTATTTGCACTTTAGACATGGAGGGTTTTGGGGGGGCAGTGTGGGCAAGCGCTGACGACCAACAGTTGGCGCTTGTGGCATAACTGTCCCCTCAATTTTAACTGCACCCTATACACCTCATTCACTCACAAACATTAACACATAGACCTACAAGTTGGGGAGGAGGAGGGGTGGATGGGTCATCTTACACCCCGATTTCTTGCGTCTCGCCCGGGGTAGGGGTCGGGTGGTTCCTTGGGGACCGGGCTGGTGGCGTCCTGGGGTCGCTGTTGGCCCTGGGGTGGTTTCCACTTGCCCCGCCTTCAGAGGGTGGGTAGCTATGGATGAATGTGTGTCTTTGTGTATTTGTCACCGTCTCCGTGAGTATGGGTGGGTGAGTGAATGTGTATGTATGGCATATCTGTGTGTGGGTAAGTATGTATGGGCATGTATGAGTATCTGTGTATAAATGTGTACACGGGTGTCTGGGTGTGTTTGTATGTATGGCTGGACCTGGGTCTGGGCCTTGTGCCTTGCCTCCTGGCCGCTCCTTGCTGGTTGCCTCCTCCCCCCTACCCCCCTGGGATGGGGGTGCCTCGGGGTTCCTGGGTGGGGCTGGGTGTTCTGGCGTGGGTGCTCTGTGGAGGGGGGCTCTGTGGAGGGTCGGGCGGTCCTTGGGTGCCGTGGGCCCGGGAGCCCTGCCGCCGGCCAGTGCAGGGGGCTGGCCGCTGGGGGGGGGCTGGCTTCTCATCGCCTTGGGTTCCCTGGAGCCCTCGCTCCTCGACTGGGGGGGCTCCGTCTGAGACCACCCTCTCCCGTCTGCTGGGGTAGGTGTGCGGTTGTCTTTGGACTGAGTGGCCGGGGGTCTTCCTGGCCCTTGGTGGGCTGCTGGTGGCCTGGGGTTCCGGGGGCTTTCCGTACCTGCCTCTGGCTTCTGATGGGTGGAGCTGCAGCGTTTTGCCCTCATTAGTAAGTACGTTCCATGACACAGACACAAACATGACACAGACACAAACGCCCACTCAATCACAACTCAACAAAATTGTTGGTGTGCGTAACATGCTTTGTTAGTTTTGTTTTTCACACACAAATTTATTTTTGCAAGTATTGATAGTATTTTTTTATATGTTAAAGTGATGAAGTATCTGATTAATAGACTTGTGCTCTTTCCCCTTTTTTTTTTTTTTGCTCCCTTTCTCGCTCCCTTTTTCTTCTCTTTATTTTCCTCTTCTTCAGCCTGTCAGCTCTGGCTGTTACATAGTATGTGGAAAAATAACTCAGATAAATAAAATAAAGGGTTAAAACATCAACAAGAAGAGCCTATTGAGAACCTATAGAGCTCATCTTGAAATAGCAAATATGTTTGGCACAACAACGCATTCAGATCACAGTTCTGCTTGCAAGATCTACCAGACATGACAGGCTTTAAAAAAAAAAAAAAAAAGTGTCAGTGTTTCATCAGGCGGCTCCACATCGCTCACCATCATCACCTAAAGCCGCTAAAATGAGAGCGGGCCTCGAGTTTTCCAGATGATTCCTCTTACTGACAGCTGGAGGGTTCAGTTCAATAAACTCTGCTCTGCGATGAAGCCCAAATGAAAAACAAATTTTAGCCCTTGTTGAAATTTCATCGAGGCATTTCAGAAAAACCCGCCGTCGACAGCACGTGCTCACTTTGACCGAGATAATTCCATCAGATGAGTGGCAGCTTCTGGTCCAACAGATGCTGCCGTTCGCCTCCAGAACTCTGGGGACAAAATATACCACTGCGCGTAACGCAATAAACTGTCCCACCAGATGCAGGGTGTGTAACACAATAAAAGAAATCACCACCCGACCCGCACGCCTGCCTCTGCCTGCGACTGGGATTACAAACTCTCACCTACAGATCAGATTAAGATGCGTCGCCTCAGGCACCCAGACTCTGAAATAATAACCCGTGTGTGCCGATTAAAGCTAGGAAAAAAAATAACGCAATGAAATGAAAATCTCATCTTTTTAATTCAGTCTCTCCCTCCTTTTAGGGCAAACCCTATTAGATTCCAGCACTGTTGTCTGAGAAAAAAGCTGAATTATTTTGATTTCTTCCATCCCTCCCTCCCCCTTCACTGTCTGTCTTCACCTCCACCTTTCTCCTACATTTTTCTCTCTCTTTGGAGAGATCCCAAATCTCATTTCCTGTCACTGCTCACCTTAAAGGGAAAATGATGAAAAACAGAGTGGATGCAGTTTGTCTGCAAACAATCATCAGCTCAAACTAAAGGATACTGAAGCGGCTGAGAGGAAAATATGACAACTACATCCAGTTTGTAAGATCCAAGTCAAATGTGCTTAAATATCCAGATCACCACAGACTGTATATAAAAATTGGATGGACCCACAGTCATGTTACCTATTTGTACATGAAGTTTATTTTTATAGTGCTATTCAAGAGTAAAGCAAAAAACCAAGATTTTAAGCTTAAATTCTAACCTGGCAGGAAGCCGGTGCAAAAGCTTTGAAAGTGGGTGAAAGATTTCTGAGAGTGAGAGAAAAGCCTTAGAGCAGATTCGAGATGATTAATAGATGCTTTGGTCACATTAGAAAATAATGGTCCTGAGTTTAGCAATATTTCTAAGATGGAGAACAGCAGTTCAGAGACTTGATGATCCAATGGTTTCACGTATTAGCTTTTACAGTGGATGAAATGGACCTCATTTACTGTCTGATTTGAGCAGTGATGCTCTCAGAAGTGATCATTAGACACATTAAGCTGCAAAAAGTTATTTGCCATCCAACCTTTGACTGCATTCAGACGGTCGTATAAAAACTGAAAACCTATCCAATTCGTGAGATTTAAAAGAGAGGTACAGTTGAATGTCATCAGCATACAAATGATGAGAACTGATTTTAAAATGGTTGATAATGTGACCTAATGGGAGAACATACAATGAATACAACGGAGACCTTAACACAGAACTTTGCACCACATGATAGAGCAGCAACATCTGACCAACAAAACCAAAAGCACTGAAGCGAACCAACCCGAGACAGGGCTGGAAATCCCTACCACGCGATTTAACCAGATGGATCAAGATCTGATGGCTGATGGTGCCAAAGGCTGCGCTGACGTCCAGGAAAAACAGTTTAAGAAACAGAGACGTGGATAAAATATGAGCTGGGCTTACTACGTAAGTCTGAGTTAATCCTTCAGAAACATCCTCCACTGAGGCCAGTCGAAAGTTAGAGATTCAACTTTAGCATTTTGGCTCTTGCTGTGTTGCTTTTTTGAGTTAGAAGTGATCATATTTGGACAAGAACGTAGAGTGCTAAGAAAGCTAAAAGCATAAACTGTATGAATGTGTCACACTGCTAATTAGTGCTAAGTAAGACACTAATAAAGTCCTAGATTTTCACTCATCAGAACTAGAGTTTGCGAGGACTAAGGCTCAAACAGTTGTTCAGTTGCTTTAAACACCAACAGCTGCCAAAACAAATGAGCATTTAAGTCTTAATTCGTCCTGCACGCTGGTGTAATCTACCTGCAGCCAGACTGGAGCAACTTGAACTTCCCAAACAGAGGGTGGCTAAAATCAGCCAAGTCCTAACCTTATACAGTTTAGGAAGGCCTTTCAAGTCATACCTGCGCTAAGCGCCCTGGCTGCTCATCACCAAAGGAGAAATGGTTGTAAAATCTAAAATCATCTCTTTAGTTTGTAGACAAGGACGACTTACACTGCTGACCTCCAAGTCGCACTATTTTTAAGATAATTCCATTGAAAAAGTCCGATTCAGTGACTCAAATTAGTGGATGTGAGGTTAAACAGGTATAATTTGCAGGTGTATTTTGCTGAGATGATTTCAAAAAGTCACCAGATGGAAACTGCAAATGCTGAAGCAGGATATAAATGACTGAAAGAGGTTACGATGCTGCACACTTTTGCTCATTGGTGAGGTATATTTGTTTTCTTAAATATGGAAACATAAACCAGCCTGACATCCTTCACGGTCGCAGCAGGATCATCATCGGGTCACCTCAGAGTTACTGACTCAGCTCCTTTGTTGGTTTCAGTCTCTTTAAATATTGTTTCGTCCTCCTGAGATCTTCACACCGAGGAGGTGAAAAAAAGAAGGAAAACTGCAGAGTACAGACTGTTTAACGTGCATTAAACTTTGATGCTTTCATTTATGATCTGACTGCATGTGTGTGTCACAGTGGACTGCCTACCAAATCAATCAGCCTATCAGAGTGCAGTGAAGCACACCGAAACCATTTACAGCACTCTGTACTCCAATACACCTGACGCCTGGGGCTCGGCTCTGTGTGTGTGTGTGTGTGTGTGTGTCGCATGGATGCTTCACCCTATTTTATTCTTCCATCTCCTCTGACGAAGACTGGCAGCTCTTAAACCCCGCCCCCCTCGGGTGAATGAACCCTGTGTCAGCCAATAGGAGGGATTCTTTTGTTTTTTGAAGAGCTGTAGCCAGTGTGTCGTCCTCAAATAGAAATATCAATAGTGAGAATTTGTTATAGACAATAATGTTGCTTCAAAGAGGAAAAAGTCCTTCTTGAAAGCCATGTGGACACTTTTTTGTAATATAATCTAATTTAGCTTTAATTTCAATAATCAAAGAGTTATAAACTGTCATGATCACAAAATAAGGTTTTAAAAGCTTTTTTTCTTCACCTGGAGTTCTCTTGAATTCTCCTGGTCTCTATCTCACTCTTTACAACGTTTCTGCCTCAGCCTCGTCTTTTCTGAGCTCGCTGCAGGTCTTTGAGCTACTCTCTTTAATGTGTGCTGGTAAAGAGTTTATATGCACACAAAGTGGGAAAAAGTAGAGAAAGACAGGAAATCCACAAGAAGGGGAAACGGGAAGGTGACGTGAGAACAAGAATCTGAGAGTTCATAAAACACGTGTGCAGCTGATGAGGAGGGAAAAGACAAGAAGTACAGGAGATGCACAAGGAAAAGCAAACAGGATAAAACAGGATGTGGGAATAGGAAAGACACGGAAAACACTCCACACAAAAAAGTGGAATAAAAACTCGACACAAAAACAAACAGGGCCATGACGGTTACCGGATTAAAACCAACTTCCTCCTGTGAGTTAACAATTAGTACAGCTAAACATCGGGATACGTGTGACTAGTAGATTAGACGTGTTAATGTTGCTGCTCTCGCTAATCAGCACCAGAAATACCAGTCGGTCATTGAAGTGGAATAACACCACTCACCACTAACTGTCTGCAGCCCTGACAGGCTCCTCCCTCTCTGCTCTGTGATTGGATGTTTTAAAGGTAGAACATGAGTGGTTACATGTTGTGATCCAACCAAAAAGCTTCTGCACAGGTGAACTGAGTGTGCAACAATATACAAGGCTGCATTTTTCAGTGACATTTAAAAAGCAGCACGGCTATCAAAGAACACGATTAATGGTGTCAAACAGCTGTTAAATACACAGAAAATATTTGCATGACCAGGGTTTGTCTTCTTAGGCTTTTCTTACTTTTAGACCAGCCTGATTTTTCCCTCATTTATCCCGTTAGTAAATTAGCTCCCAGGAACATCTGTAGTTAAAAACACATTCCTTATGGAGCGTCTCAAACAGGAAGTAGCAGCTGGATGTGGTGCAGTTATCGCAGTAGCTTAATTAGCACCAGAACGGGCACACGTTTTACATGAGTTCATCACGTCACGCGTCACAGGAGGCGATTCTTCAGGTTAATGTTGGCTACACTGGCAGAGCTGCACCTTCAGCTGCAGGGACGAAATCACTCAGATCGTTTCTTTGTGTTCAATTAGTGGACTCAGCAGAGTCTGTTAAAGAAGCAAGCAGCTGCACGCACACACACACACACACACACACACACACACACACACACACACACACACACACACGCTGCTGACAAAGAGCTGTTCACACAGACTGATCAAAGCTGTGGCAGATGGTCATGCAGGGACTAGCTAGCTACGGTTGGACACACACACACACACACACACACATATACACGAAGATGGATTATGAACAAAAACTGCCTCTCATCTCCTCCTACTCTCCATCTTTGCTTTTCTTCTGGTCCCTGTTCCTCGCCGCCTCTACCATCTCAGAGAGGTCGTCTCTCCTTTCTCTCCTCCTCCACACTTTGTTTTAAACATACCGAAACAAATCAAACTATTTAACTCCTCCTCGTTCCCAAATCTGTGACGTCATCTCACCAAAGCCCAAAATTTCTTGAAAATCAAGATGTTCCCATTTTTCCCTGGAGATGTCATTTATTCAGAAGTTTCTAAAGCGATTTGACAACTTTCTGCAGCTGTGTTAAATTTTTATCCCCGCGGAGGACGAAGCAGGCCTCCACGATGATGATTATTTTAAGCTGTGTTGGATACAAACTGACAGCTGACGTCCTCTGAAGTAGGACGCTGCACAGGTTCTGAATTCACCTTTTTGAGACCGGAGCACAGTTTTGATGGCTGAAAAAGAAAAGAATGAAGGTGCTGCAGCGGTCCGGTCAGAGTCTGGACCTCAGCACGAGCGTAATGCTGTGGGGGGACTTTAAGACAGCTGAGCATAAACGAATGCCTGCAAACCAAAACTGCAGCAATGTCGTAAAGAGCGGGTCAAACTTCCTCCAAAGCAGTGCTTCTCAAATAGTGGGGCGCTACCGGGGGGGGGGGGGGGGGGGGGGGGCACATCTGACCCCGGGGAACATGCTTTTTTTTTTGCCGTACCTGAATTAAGTGTAATTGCACATCCACTACAGTAGGTGGCAGTGGCGCTCTCATTGTCAGAGTGTGCGCAGTAAGTAATAGCTCTATAGTGGGGGGGGGGGGGGGGGGGGGGCATAACAGAAAATAATTGAGAAGCACTGCTCCACAACAACATGACAGGCTGATGAAGTCAAACAGAAAATTACTGCTGTCAAAGACTTTGAAAGTTTAGTTTTTCACAGGACTGTACGGATGGTTTACAGTAAGTTACAAACCACTGGTTACAGTCAGAAACTGGTTATTTCTAAATGTTACTGGTGGTTTTTAAAAGGCCCTTAAATTCAGATGAAATATTTGTCACTTTCAGACTCGTCTGCTGTTTAATCGACTAATAATAGCTGCCTGGAGCAGCTGCCAGAGGCACAGGTGTTAATTACAGCTCCAAGAAGAACATTTAAGAAACACTGAGCTTTAAACGTTCTTCTTTTCTGGCTGAACTGAGTAACTGATGGAGGATTTTGGAACTGTGTTAATAAAGATAACAGCTTAATGTTCCACCTGAAATAAAACACCTGTAATGCTTCCAGCAGAGAGACACACACTTCCCACAAAGTCATGATCTATTAAATGTTAATTACTGCAAACAGCACACACAAAGTGCCTCCTGTCTTTATACCACCCACACACACACACACACACACACACACACACGTACACAAACTCTCTCACAATAAAACGAGATGTTGGGTGAAAAGGCCGGTGCTGTCATCAGATATAAATGACCCCCTCCACCAGAGTAGACTGCTCAGGTTACCGCAAATCAATGCACAACAAATTATCAACACACACAGACACACGCACAAGAAATACACACAAACATGAAGACCATCAGCTCACACACACACACACACACAAAGTCAAACACAAACGCGGGCCAAGACAGAAACATGATTAAGAGAGTCACCGCTTCATCATTAATCAATTACTGGGGGGGACTACACTCCTCCCCTCCTTTTCCCCTCCTCTCTCGTTTAAACCCACTGGTTCTGCTCCTCCTCATCTCCTAAAATTTGCAGTAAAGAGCCCTCAAACTGTAAAAAGACAAAATTTTCAGCATAATGAGCAAACGGAGAAATTGTAACTTTAGTACTTTGAGTTTTTGGTCTTCTAGTCAGTGAAGAAATATTTTAGCCTCCTGCGTTCTGCACTAAAAGCCAGGCTGTGGACACAGCTGTCCCACCCCACACTCATAAAAAATTGTGGGGCGACGAGGGGCACGTGAAGGGGTGAATGAATGGATGTGAGCGCCATCTGATGGTCGGATGAGTGAAGGCGATATTTTTTGAAGGAGACGGTAAAGACCAACTTTGTGATGTGATCAAAGAGCTGCTAAGCTCCTCAGTTTAGGGTTCTGATGTACCTGACATTTTCCCGTGCGGACATCGTAGAGGGCCACCGAACCCTGGCGAGCTCCCACGGCGATGCGATGACTGCGGTCACAATAGCCGACCATGTAGAACCTGAAAAAGTGGACGGCAAACAGATGAACATTTAAATAGGTGTAGGGTAACTGTTAGCAAAGAAAGAGGAAAGATTTCATCTGCCTGACTGGCCTAACAGACCAGTGTTAGTCACTGCTTGATGTAACGGCCGGCAGGAAGCACTAAGCTGACCTCTGACCTTTGACACAGGCACAGGGTCCAGCCTGCCTTAATGCCTTCCCAGTTTGAAGAAATTCCTTGCTGGCACACTTACTTGCAAATAGCAGGGAAGCACTCCTGCAGTCCTTTCTTCTTCACCAGAGAACCTTCAATACAGTACATGATGATATCCATCACCTGAGGAACAGGACGAGAAGGAGAAGTTAGTTTTGTTCTGTAGTGAAAGCTGCAACTATTCTCCATGTATGAAACATGTTTTATTCCTAGAGTCTGAACTGATCTAGTCTATAATAATATAACTAAATAATAACTGAGTCTATAATTAACATTTGATTTGTACAGAACTAGCCAACACAGTGTTGACTAGCCAGCATTTGCAGCTTCATCACATCCAGGTCTCCTGTATGTCTTTTCTCTGTTTTGGCTGATGCTAGCTTTCACTGGCGTCATGAACGATAACGACTGTTGTCTGAGGGTATGTAGAGCTCCTTTTGTGCTGACACATAGTTTCAATTACTTCAACCAGCAGATCTACGACATCTCCGGGCATCTTCTCAATCAGGATGTCGATAACTCGCAGGATCTCCATCTTGGCTCTGGCCAGAGTCGTCGTGTGAACGTTCTGCTGTGACTGAGAGTTCGCCTGAGCGGCGTTGTGCCGATGAACCTGGAAAGCAAAAAACTCACACATTAATAACAGAGTACTTTCTTAATAAGGTGGCTTTGGTTTCAGCAGCTGTTTGGATGTTAGTGTCTGAACACTCACCTCTTTTGCAATGGTGGTGATGAAGGCAGGCGGCCGAGCGGTGGCAATAAGAGAGAGGGCGTGGCGGGCTGAGCGGGCCGAATCTGCCGGCGGGTTGAGGGGCAAACCCATGGTGACACTGTGGAGTGAAATAAAATCATTCAGAGGTCTGACATTACTGTTTTCAAAGAACAAATACACTCCTGTCTGATCAGGAGTGATCACAGTGTGCAGACTTCTGCTCTTCCACCTGCTCTTTAAGGACTGACTGCAGAAGTTGGTCTTTGAGGATGTTTTTAGTTTGAGCAACATTAACGACACAGAAAACTGAAGTAACAGAGCAACAAAACAGTCTTGGTACAGTCAGGTTTACGGTGCTCAGAGACGTGGTGGCAGGCTGTGAAATTCATAAGTGCCGCAACTAACACGTTTCAAAAGGCGCAACTATTACTTTACAGTTTCACGCTTGGTGAATAGTTGGCAAGTGTTTGCAGACAAATCTGCAACTACCATGCAAACTACGTGCGACTGCAGAACTCTGCGAACCAAAGCGATTGCAAGGAGGTTTTTGGTGCAGCACCCTCTTTGTGACTTCACGTAGCTATTGCCATCAATCACTCGTCAACTGGTCGGGGAATGCACATTTTTCCCTCTGACCCGGTGTTAGGCCTGTGTGACTAGGGTGTAACAGCCTTTGCTGCCCTTTTAAGTAGGTGCCCTGCTTGGTGATGCAGCAGAAGTCCAATCAGACAAGTTCAAATGAGACTTTCTGGGAAAAACACTTTGCTTCTAGTTTTCTCCTTGAATACCAGCCCTGATGTGGAGGTTTTTTCTGAGTGGCGACACCTATCGTTCAGTGGGTCCCTGCACCATCAACACTGGTATAAATGGTACGAACCTGTGGTGATGCATCAATGAGCCCTAAAACAAACCATTTACCACAAGGAAAACAACAATCCCGGGTGCCAATGCTTGCTCGTGTTGCTCTACATCACAGGTATTAAATTGGTGCATATCTGCTGCTGAAACTATGATATATTCCATAGTAGGGATCCTGAAAGGAAGTTATGGAAAACAGATTTTGTCTTTAGATTGTGACACTTGTATTCCGTGTAAAACTGTGTTTCTCAGCCCTGAAAACTTCATGTTGATACTTTGGTACTTCTGAAGTTATGAAGGCTCAAAAAGCAAGGGATAAAATAACTAAAAAAGCAGAAGATTTTAAGCCAAGACATACTCCGTATTGGCCTGTTTGTTTTGTTGACAATAAGAAAACAGACACCTTATCTCTTAAAGATTTTACAAATCTTAAAGAGGACTGAGACATTTAAATCAGCCACTTCAGGGAGAAAGGAAGAGAACGAGACAAATCTGAGAAAAGCAACGGAGAGATTGAGTTTTACAAATATATGGAGTGAAGAGATTAGCCAGCAGCTTATAATGTCAAGGCCAAGTCAATGGGAGCCATTCACCAGGCGACAGCATAATGGACTCCCACAATGCAACAGGAATTAGACACACACACACCCCTCAGAGAATGTGTGTGTGTGTGTGTGTGTGTGTGTGCCTGTGAGAGAAAGAAAGACCACGAGGGCGAGCGAGGCCACCTTGTTAACAAATGATGAGAGAGCGAGTGAGAGAGGGGGGTGGGGGTGGGGGGGGGGGGTGGTGATGGGTGGACGGCCGGCCGAGCTGCCCGATTCATCTCCTCTGATTACACATCACAGCCACAGATCTCGTAATTAATACCGGTAATATATTGGCAATATATCAGCAATATTGAAATGTTTAATTTCATTCAGAGAGGCGGCTGTAATTGGAAACAGTCACAGTGTTGATATAAAGCAGCAGGAGTGCAAAGAGCCAATTGTGCCGAGACCGTCTGAGGTTAATAACCAGCGTTTAGCACGTGTAATGAAATAATCTGGATTATCGTTAGTGTCAAAGGAGAGAGAGAGAGAGAGAGAAAAACAAGAATAAAACTAACAAACAAGATTTATTAAAGTGGACCTAATATGCTTTTCCTTAATTTATATACAGTTTCACTGACATGGTTATAATGGTGGATGCTTGTATTAAACACAGTCAGCCTGTGTACAAATAAATGTTTGGTTTCAGAGATGCTTTTTTTTTGTCACCCTCATGGGAGGAAATGGTTAGGATGTTCAGGAACCACCATGGCTCAAGCCTACCATGACCTGGAGACTGACGGAACACCAGCATCACTGTCCACAGTGAAGAGTTTTACACCACCATGGACTGAGAGGGTGCCCACTGAGAAGGAAGCCCCAGCTCCTAAATCTACAGAACACTAAAACAGTGGTCAGGCATGGTGGCGGCAGCATCAGGCTCTGGGGCTATTTTGTTGCCAGTGGTACTGATACACTGGCAACAAAATGAAGGAGGAGGCCTGCCTCCAAATTCTTCAACTTTACCTTAAATCAACAGCTAGACGGTTGAAATTTGGATATAAATAGGTGTTCGAACAGGACAGTGATCCCAAATGCATCAGAACTGGTTTTGGATTGGATAAAGCAGGCTAACATTCAGCTTCTGGAATGACCTCCCCAAACACCCAACCTCAACCCTGCTGAAAATTTGTGGACAAAAAGCTGGATCTGTACCAGGAAACGAACCAATTTAAATAAACAACCAATTCTGCCAAGAAGAGTGGTCAAATATTCAGTCAGGATTGTGACAGGAGCTTGTTGATGGCTACCAAAGTGTGTAGTTGAGGTCCAACTTGATAAGGTACATTTAATCTTGTTTTTTAAAGTCATTAAAGATGTATGCTGTACAATCATTCCACCCTGGAGACAGAGCTCAAAGAAATCATTAAAAGCCTAAAATTACCACAACATTAATGACAACGAATGTATGTAAACTTCTGACCACAACTGTACTTAGACAAAGGATTATTTTCAACTGCAAGTCCTCCAAAGACACTCCAGTAAAATCCAAGAACAAAGAAATGGAGGTGAAAATAAACACAACTCGCTTTTAAGAGTGTTTCATTGCCCAAACTAACAGCCAGTGACTGTCCAATAAAAACACAAAATCTGCATTAAAGTGATTCTTCTGAAATGGATTAATGAGTTCAGATTGAAAGGATTCGACTCTGATGAACTTTCAGTGCTGACATGAAACACACACTCAGGCTTTAGTGTGTGTGTGTGTGCGTATGTGAGAAGCTGGCAACATGACTGCATTCACAGCCAATATCACGCTGACATTATCCAATCGATACCGAGTCTCACACACACAGAGCGAGGACTGGAAGTATTGATTTTTGTGTGCGAGGGAGGAGTGAATAACTCCAGTCACATGACCAGAGTCCATGCTGCAAGAAGCCAGCACTGAGTGTGTGCGTGTATGGCTGACTGACTTCTAGGGACTCACTGGCTTACTGATTGGTTTTCTCACTGAGTTGCAGATGGGGCAACTGGATGGTTTACTGGCTGATTTACATGTAGTTGATGCACATTTGACCTTTTCTATTTGGCGCTGCTGTCCCTACTTTTCACTGGGGTTGGGTGACTGGACAAACATGGACTTTAACTTGGGTGAGCACCCAGGTTGAATAACGTCCACCCAACTATATTTAAGATTAAGATTCTTTTCAATTTTAAAGGAAAATCCCCCTCAGTGTCATCTTAGAAGTTCAGCCGGCTGGTTAGGTCAGTACTGTGGAGGTTCTGTCATTCAGCTGCTTCTCCAGAGAGTCTCACATCCTGTGGTCGTACCATCGACGGTATCAAAGACGGATGTAGCCACTGTGACATCACCCATCAATGTGACAGTCCGTTTATTGTCACCATCTTGGTGTTTTGAAGAGCGAGCTACAAGCTGATTGGCTAATGAGCATATCCTGCATGACGACACAAAACGGACTTCAAGTTTGACCTTGAATGAACGACTGAGGACTCATTAGGAAAGTATTTTCAAAGGTCTGGGCCGAGGGCCATTTTCCCACAGGCTTGTACAAGTTTTGACCGCAAGTCTTTTTGTGTCACCCCCTGGTGGCCATTAAACAGAATAAATGTTTAAGGTACTAGATAATCCTTTGTAATCCTTGTACTTTCCTGTACATGTGCGTACTCTCTCTCCTGGTCTACGAGGATAATGATCTACATTTTCGTCACTATTCACCATCCATCCATCCTCTTCTGTTTATGCTGTTCAGGGTCGCGGGGGGGGGGGGGGGGGGGGGGGGGGGGGGGCTGGAGCCTATCCCAGCTGACATAAGGCGTGAGGCAGGTTACACCCTGTACAGGTTGCCAGACTGTCGCAGGGGCAACTCAGCTTAAAGGCTCATGTGGTTGACAAAGTAAGGCAACATTTTAAGAAGAAGAAAGAAGAAGAATGATAGACATTTTGATGCAACATTAACAGCAGATTTTCTCATTAGGTAAACTGTCTTTTTTAGACATTTTGGAATGATAGTTATGATATTGATGAGTTTTGAAATTAGTTTAATAAACACTGACAGCCTTATTTCACACACAGAAGCACACCGACAGATCAAAACCGATCAGTAACGGTGACCTCCAGTTTCCTGACTTTTGTTTCTCCATTTCGGTTCATGAGTGGACATCCACGGTAACAACAAATACTTATCCCTGTGTGACACACAGATCACCAAAGCATTCATTTACCCCTGCATGACAAATACAATCTTTCAAACTCACAGACAAAACACGGTATAAAAAGATGCATTTATCCCTGCAGGACAAACAGACTGAAAACATGCATTTATCTCCGTGGTGGTCTCTGAGTGGATGAGCACGGGGAGCAGATTCAAACATCCTCAAAGTTTAGAAAGTTTTTCAATAACTCATAAATGTGAAATTTCTGTTGTAAACATGTAGTAAGAAAACTGGCTTAAAGGTGACCTTACAGATGGTCCAAATCCAAAGATACCCAACAATCAAAGACAAATCTTTAATCTGGAAACTTCTACAATGGTTTTACCAAAAAGATACGTGCCACAAGACCACCTACTGCAGAAATCTGCCATGGTAAAAGCAACCAGATCTGTAACAAACTCTCAGGATTTCAGCATAAAAGTATTTGGGCGTATGGAATGATGACAAGCTTTTTCTTTAATGTACACATTGCTGATCATGGTAGAAAGTTCAAAGTGGAGATTGGCTTTTACTTTAGGAATAAAAACTACTTGTGTGCACACCAACTCCTCAACTTTCATTCAACCGTGTGCCTCTTCGTTTCATAAAGTCTCGTCGTTACCACCGAATTCTTTATGTTTTTGTGAGCTGCCATCACTGACCATTCATACAAACAATATAGGGTAAAGCATCCCCTCTACCCATCTTTAACTCAGAACAGCAACCAGCTATGCTCCACCAAATGTTTGCTTTTAAAAGACACTCTGCTACTTTCTATGCCTGCTGGACATACCCTGCTGGAGTAGTTGCTCTGTCCCGTGATTGCAGAGACTACATATTCTGACAGCACAGAGTCATCACTGACAACGTTTTTACATGTCTGTGCAATGTAATAAGCTACATGAATGTGAACGCAGGCAAATCTGCTTTTACATGAGTTAAAATATTTTAATTTCTGTTAAATTTATTATGCTGCACTGCAGAAACTTATTAGCTGGGATTCTTCTGATTCTGACAATCAGAAATGGAGGAGGAGCTTACTGACGATGTTCTAAAGGCAGCTGAAGCCGAATGCTTCAATTTTATTTTTATGTAGAAACAGGAAAAAAAAAAGAGAGAGATAGGAGGATTTTAAAAAAGTGAGCTGAATTGTAGGACTTCATAGTAAGCTCTGAAAATATGCTACTGTAACTTGATTCCAGCTGTCAGTTGGACTCTTCCTCAATTGGTTGGATATTAGGGGCGAATCTTTGTGGGTTTCCAACAGGACTGTTATCTCTGCCAATCAGGAAGCTCCATGACGGTGCGTCATTTCCTTGTTACTCGGAAGCAGGAGGCTGAAGGCATCAGCTGTCCAACAGTTCAGTGTGAAAGCATTGATTTCTTCTGTGCAGCTTTTATTCACTAGAAGGCATTCAAAGGTCAAAAACCTGATGACAATTTGCTCACGTTTGCTAAACAGCGTTAGCTCAGTGATACTGTCGCTACCCGATTTTGAGTGCACATGCGTTGGTGTCATCTGCTTCGGGTAACAAGCAAACGGCCTCTTTCATGGAGCTTACGGATTCAAAGAGCTAACTCAAAATTTTGACTTTTCTCAAAATTTCGAGTTTTGGACAGCCAAAAAATAATAATACATTTTCAGTGGTGGAAACAAGCTTCGATACGATACCTGAGAGGAATGTTTCCAGCATCTTGTTGAATTTGTGTCATGAAGAATTAAAGTGTTCTGAAGGCAAACGGTGGTCCAACCTGGCACTAGAGAGGTGTACCTAATGAAGTGGAGGCCAGTGAGTGTAAGAGGAACATGGATTATTTTAAATTGTCAGTCATGTAAAGCTACCCTAGCAGACCATGAAACTTGATATGAAATACATAAAGACTTCCTTATGTTGTTGAATTTAGAAGCGTCGTAAGGAAATGTGGTTGTTTTTCCTGGAGATGGTACTACTGTTTATACCATATCTTATACTTTGTGTTTTATTTTTAAGATGTGATGAGTTTGTAATGCTTCTGCCTTGGCCAGGTCTCCCTTGTGATAGAGATTTGATCTCAGTGGAACGTTGAATGAACAAAAACTGAATAAATAAACTGCATATAAACCCCACATGACTCTGCACGCATCGATTTTTCATAGAATGATCCTGAAATTAAAGACATTTTCTGTAGATTTTTGAGTAAAACACACCTAGCTTTAGTTTTCGTTAACTGTAATACTCTCGGCTGGGTCCGAACACCATGATGACCTTCGCATAAAAGCAGCTCAGGTGTGTATTCAGAGAGGACACAGACAGGTAGAGCATATAAAGGTGTGTCTGCTGAAAGGGCCTTTTGCCTCTAAGAATGGGTTCCTTGAAAACTGTGGAGGCTGTTGAAGCCTCTTTTTTTTCCCCTTGGCTTGTGTGTCTGAAAGTATAAAAAGTGAGTGCGAG